>NC_042998.1:159402044-159409544 GCF_006345805.1 Octopus sinensis
TTCGGGGAAAGTTTGTAGCCGATGTTCACTTTTTACAGCTACACTACCCAGTGATTTTTTGTACACCATCAAATTCGTTTTCCTGTGTGTCAATATCAGTGAGGATATGGATGAGGTTTTACACTATGCTAAACATGCTAAGAAACTCCACAATACAAAATAGGGCACCATAATGTAAACCTTTTTAAAGTTGATTCACGCCATGCACAGGTTAGCTTGTCGTCGCAGTTCTTAAATTCTTATCGCTGATAAGATAATTTTTGGTATTTTTAAATGTTTTCTGCGCACCTTCCATTCAAACGGTAGTAATTTGCTGTGGACCAAATGTTTGTAGGTTTTTGTTAGTTTAGGTTGGGTTTTTTAGCATTCGGGTAACTTTTATAACAGATTGAGGCAGGAAATCGGGCAACAATTTTCAAATGAATTTTCTTTCGTTAGATCTTTCATTATTAAAGTTATGTCTCTTAACCATTCACTCTTGTACACTTCATTGTACTACACATTCGTTTCTGATTTGATTGTATAAAGATTTCAGATATTTCATCCAAAATCCTTGGATACTGTCAGGTCCGGTGACTTACCAGTTTGATAGTATATTTACCTTCTACATGACATTGTCCCTAAAGTATGGCAGTTCATTTTTGCTACACTAGATCAGTTTTAATTGCTTGGAACCATCCTACATTTTCATCATGTGTAATCAAAAATCCCCAAATTTCGACTGAAAATTTGATTGCTTCTTCTGCATTTGGTAGTAACACTTCGATGGTATTTCCTCGAATTTTACAGTAAAGCCGTATCTGATTTGATTAAAACATCTGTGATATTCAAATTCACTTTGTTTTCTCGGTGTAACACTTTATCTTGATTGATTTTTCAAGACCTCTTTGCTTTGTCTATTATATCACTAAAGTAAAATATTTCCTCATAAACGCTGTACTTCCTTTCAAGATAAAACTTGTCATGTTTTTTCGTAAATTACTTTTGGTCAAGCTTTTTAATCTTGCTAAGTATTCTTAATCGAGCTATGTTCAGGTCTGCTTTACATGTTTCTGGGATTGATAAAACAAAGTACCAATCAAGTACCGTAGTAATCTAATCGATTGTCCTCTCCTCTCAAATTTCTGTCTTTATATCGAAAACGATTATTATTTCTTGCCCGTGGTGAGCCACATGTCAATCTCCCAAAAGTTTGGTAATCCCTTTAGGACAGAGAAGTTTAGCCTTTTTTAACAATTCTACACGGTACTTTTCTCAATATTCTTTTACTCTTATTCTACATAATGTTCTGCATCTATATACTAACTCCAACTTCTTTCTTTCCTTTAATTAACTTGCTCCTTTTTCAACTTCCATCATTCCGCTGCTTAAACAACCAAACATAATTACTACAAACTTCACTTTGTACCTTAACCACTTCTCATGTAACGTCAAAATTATTTGTACCTTCTCGGTTTCTCTTGTAGTTTTTCTAGAATTTTGGGGTTTTCTTTTTGTTTTTTGTTTTTTTGAGAGGTCGGATTGTGACGCAGGGAGAGATTCTCACAAGTCTAGATTATACGAGTTATGCATATCTACTTTTGGTAAGTAATATCTGAAGTTAGATCTGATATTCTGGCAGTGAATATTTACTCATATGGTATTTAACACCCTTCCAGTTTATTTTTCTTATTTCCCGTTGTGGTCAGTTCTATCTCACCTGCTTTTATGCTTCACTGAACTTTGTCAAACTACTTCTTGATTTACTCAAGCCACAACTAATACCATTAATACCGCTAATACCATTAATAGATATATATTATTATACCTCTTACTATTATAATAATTCCCAGCAGCTATTTTATATCCAGACAGCAAATCGTGAGCTTATTCTCGCTTTTCTTTTCATTGCCTGTACAAGTTTGATATCACTTCAATTTCTTGTTTAATTTCTCCCACGCACTTATTTCTATCGTTTGTTCCCGCGTCTTAATAGTAGAACAAGTTTTTATTTTTTTATTTTTTCCCCTGGAATCTAAGTTACAGCAGCTCTGTTGAGTTTTATCGTTATACTGCTTAAGCAGTAGTTCTGAGCACTTTTACCAGATTCCACCAGATTTCTTTCTATAATAATAATTATTTCTTCATTCCTTCTGATTTATTTCTTCATCATCAAATTTTCTCCGTTCTCCAATGTTAAGCATTCTTCTTTCCATTTCCGTCATCATCGTACACACCGCTACTGCCACTATCCATCATCAGTACCACCATGCAGCAGCAGCAGCAGCAGCAGTAGTAGTAGTAGTAGTAGTAGTAGCAGCAGCAGCAGTAAATGTTGTTGCAGCAGCAGTAGCAGCAACAACAGCAGCAGCAATACAGTTTGAGATAAATAATATTTTATAAAGTATGTTCTAGCAGCGAGAGTGTAGCAGTAAGTTATCGGCAATTGAAGTCAGCAGAATGTTGCTGTTTGTGCTGATATAATCAACAATCATATTTCTAATTAGAAACCATATTTTTAAATATTGATATTATTACATTAGTGTAGTATAGATTGTATTGGAAGATGTACTGTTCTAAGTAGAGTTTACGACTAATTTTATTTCAGGCTAGACAATTCATTAGAAAAACATTAAAGAATCATGAGCAAATAGTATTTTTTAATATATTTCTAATTAGTCACTTACTCTTGTTATACTAATTAATTACTGTACTGTTTCTCTCTTAGTTAATCAAATATCTGAAGGTGTTTTCTCCCAATGTCTAGTATGGCAGCAGCATAAACTGCAACAGGACTAAAAGAGCTGCAGTGGAGAAGAACAATTGCAGAGGCATCAAAGCTAATGGACCTTTACATAAAGTAGTTAGAGAGTCACAACAAAGTTGCTGTTGTTGACGTCGTCGACGTTGTTGTTGTTTATCCTGGAGTCGTCACTGATTAAACACCTGATCAATGATATTCCAGCCAAGACCATTCTATCTTTTTTCTATGGGCTACATATTTTTAGTGTAACCGTCCTTTGGACTACATTATTTTCAATGTGACCGTCCTTTTTGTAAAACGGTAGCGTGTAATTTTACGGCGATTTGGTTGTTATTTCTAGCTGGTCGAGCTTTCTTTGTTAACAAAGTTAATTTACTGGAGTACTTCATACAACATGATAACATTCAAAGTGAGTGAAAAATAAAGTACTCTGAGAGAAGCCTTGTGGCACAGGTTGAAGTACCACAAGATATCGTATTGCAAGAATAGTTCTTTCAATGCTGTGTTTAGATTCATTTGAAGAGGTGGAATAACCGCAAAATGATTTTAATACATGAAAAGGCATACTTTTATTAACAAGCTATATAAACCACTATCTCTTAAAATGTTAATTTCAATCGTTTTCATTCGAATTGTTACACAAGCAACCAGCAGTAGCTATTTGAATAAGTCTTGAATACGTAGTCGTTTACGTTATAGCAAAGACAGAACAAGATAGGGTTAGCCTCAATAAAATGTAGTTTGGCTTCGAACTAGTAATGTTGAACCACAATAGTAATATTTCAAGTCAGACAGCAGCAAGTGGAGTGTTTAGCAACTTAATTTCGTACTGTCGACCTGGAGAATATCTTCGATAGAATGCCCTGCTCTGAGCGCTTGGTGAAAGGTAGATTTAGGGTGATTGTAAAGATTGTATAGACATACATCTACTCGTTTCTGTTGGAGCAGAAACGAGGGGATATGTGTCGTTTACAAGAGAGGAGAAAACTGTGCGAAAACTGGGAAGAAATGAGGCAACATGCCCTGCCAGATGTATGATGTTATCATAAGTGAATGCTGGAGCACAGATAACTGAGAGAAAAGAATTGGTATAAGAAAAATTTACTATTATGTGCAAGAGAGAATACTATCTTAGTAGGGATGTGTGGAAATATATGTATGATAGCAGAGAGACGAAGGAGTTTTACACAACCCAAGTGAAAAGACCTTGCCAAAGGATTGGATTAAAATTGGGAGTTTTAGCAACCCATTTCAGGGATTCGATTGCATAAGCACTTTTCCAAACTTGTGGTGCCTTCCTTGCATAGCATAGGACTCCATCTTCTTGAACAAGATTGTTCTTCTTATCGATCCTTACAGTGGAACAGACGAGTATTTGAGAATATTTTGAGTCATTTGAAGGATTCTCAACAAAATTTTAACTTTGGTCTACCAGTCACCAAAACTTCCCTCTCCCTCCTTCACATCATTTTTCCAACTCATCCATGTTTAACTATTCCTTGCAAACATTCTGGCTTCCATGTTTCAATTTTTGCCGTACACATATACCTGCAATGAATTGCAAAATTGTCAGGATTTGGCTTTCGTCACACTATATTATTGACGACCAGAAGTCGTTTTCCATGCTGCTTGTTGCAGAAATATTTAGCCCAGTTGAACCTTTTGATCTCCTTAGCTTTTGAGATTATTGGCTTCTGGAAAGTCTTCCAATGTTTTTCGATACTGTTCTTACGCATATCCATAGATTTTCAGACTCTTTAACAGTTACATCAATGTCTAATAACTTACTTCATAACAGCCCTTTTTTGCCCTCTCTGAGACTTTCTGTGATCACCCTACTCGTTTCTTCACTTGATAATTTTCATCTTCAAGTCATCTGTTGACTATGTTACTCAGTGTTTAAATATTAGTTTTCAATTTTGGCACAAGACCAGCAACTTTGTGGGAGTGGTTAAGTCGATTACGTTGACCCCCAGTGCTCAACTGGTACTTAATTTATCGACCCGAAAGGATGAAAGCCAAGGATGACCTCAGAACGTAACGACAGACGAAATGACGCTCAGCATTTTGCCCAGCGTGCTAACGATTCTGCCAGCTCGCCGCCTTACGGAGTGTTAGAATATTAATACCGAAAAAATGAAGCTAATTTTCGATTGCACTTTGTACATAAACACCAGCCGATGATTTTCCCGCGTGTTAATTCATCGATTTCTTACAGTAAATCTATGCTTGATTTGATTGAAAAGTCTGCTATGCTCAAATTTAGTTGTTCTCTCAATGTAACACATTATCTTGGTTGATTTTGCGCAAAGTAAATTTTTTCTCATATAGCTTTACTTTTCTCATATAGCTTTACTTTCCTTAACATAAATCTCGTCATATTCTTTTCGTGAGTTGCTTTTGTTCAAAATTTTAATCTTGCTGATGTTTCTTCTAAGTATTTTTAATCGTATTGAGGCTAGATTTGTTTTACATCCTTCCGGGGTTGATAAAATAAAGTGCGGAGTAATTTAATTGACTGTCTCTTCCTCTAAAATTTATTCCATTTATCTATTTTAGAAACAATTGTTATTTTTAGCTCACTGTGAAACCAAGAGATGTCAAGCTTCCAAGAATTTTGAAGCTTGACATGTTTTTCCAGAAAGTTATGAAAATTAAAGTTACAGTTATTCGAAAAATATCTAAATTCGTATATCTACCAGCAAAAAACAAACCATCAATTATGAAAAATACAAATAAGCAAATGGCTAAATTCTTTTTCATAAGCCATTTTAATACTTACATGTGTTTGCGCGCGCGCGTGTGTGTGTGTGTTACCGCTTATTTTCCTTAGGTTTTGCACTTTTTATAGTTATATACAAGTCAGTATATGTTTAAAACAGGCACACTTACGTATGTGTTTGTTAGTACATGTACACAGATCTGTGTGAGATGCAGTGGTATGTATGTATTTAAGTGCGTGTAAAATTGGAACACAAACGTGTTCTAGCAACACAAACGTGAAGTCTACAATACATGGAACCACACCGATAAACTGCGATAGACAGACGTAACTTTCCATCAGTCAAACCTGTTTGATGAATGTCTAAGAAAAGAAACAAGGAACTGGGTAACAGAATTCAGCAAACTGAAACTCTAACTTCGTGTTTTAAATATTTACTCAACCAGTGATGATGTTGAGTTCTTTTTTAGCTTGTTATTATTAATCACAAAAAAATAGCATGTTATATGTATGTATGTATGTGTGTATGTATGTATGTATGTATGTATGTATGTATGTATGTATGTATGTATGTATGTATGTATGTATGTATGCATGTATATGTGTGTGTATGCATGTATGTATGTATGTATGTATGTATGTATGTATGTATGTATAAAATATTATGAGTAATAATTTTTAATTTGGACGTACACCTGGTAGTATACCGTTTAATGCACGTTCACTGTATTCGGTTACCTGATGTCATCAACAGTATGGATATAAGTGCCACTGGATTTACTCCAGCAATTCCTTCGTCTCCGTTGAATTTGTTACAAATGAGAGAAAGAGAGAGAAAATGGAATTCATTGAATTCTGTATTAATCCCTACGATCGTTTCGAGCCATCGTGCATCGGTCCTTCATGGATGAGATTCTGAACAAGTGGTTGTGGCGCATCATTCGGTGCAGATATTCCTTAATGGTACCATATTATAATCATAATAAAAAGAAAACTGAGATTAAAATACGAGGTACCTGACAAGGCATCACAACCAGCTGTACAGAATATCACCTGCGAAGGACCGATGCACGATGGATCGAAATGATCGTAGGAATTAATAAATAATCTCGTGAATTCCAATTTCTTTCTCGTTCTCTCTCTCACACACTCTCTCTCTCTCTCTCTTTCTCTCTCACTCACGCACACATATATACGTATGTATATATGTATATATACATTTATATACATGAGTGTGTGTATGTGTGTGTGTGCATATATATGTATGTATATATGTATATATATTTTGACTTGGAAATGGATGCGTCGCGTTCAATTAAATGATAATAATAATAAATAATATATATATGTGTTTATATATGTGTATATATATATATATGGGTATAGGACGTTACCAACTGTGCAAACAATATGGAATACGTAAACAAACGAGTTAATTACGTAAACAACGAGAGAAAAAATGGAAAACAGGACGGGTAATCGTAGAGAAAGGACTCTTCATCAGTTGTCGGCTGTCTCTCTACTCCTCATTTTGAGCATTTAAGGACAATATGAGTCTTCAAAGACAGTTGCTTCCATAAATATTAAAATAAAATTTATGATTTATAGAGGGTCAAAGTTGGGAACAAAAACAAGACAGTAGACACATATAAGGAAACCGAACAAAGATGGAGAGCCGTTAGACCAGAAGAGAGGGAAATAGTGAACGCTGGGAGAAATATTTTCTTTGAAAAGAAAAAAATAGAAGAGAGAGAAAAGCGTCCAGTCTCTTGAATGTCTGTGCAGGAAAAGAAAGATGGTCACGTGAGGAAAAGAATGATGGACGATGGTCACGTGTCATCACACACACACACACATATATACATCCAAATACAGAGAGAGAGAGAGAGGAGAGAGAGAGAGAGAGAGAGTCAATGGTTTGTATGTATGTATATATGTATGTATGTATGTATGTATGTATGTATGTATGTATGTATGTATGTATGTATGTATAGGCGTGGCTGTGTGTTAAGAAGCTTGCTTCCCAACACATGGT
>NC_042998.1:159417044-159442044 GCF_006345805.1 Octopus sinensis
AGAAGTGGATATGAGAAAATCACAATCTGCTCAACAAGAATTTAGTTATTAATTGAACTTTAGGGCCCACGAGTCACATACACATACACTTAATACACCCTCTTCTAAACACCAACGCCATTGCAGCCACAACAATACCCTTAATGAACTACAAAGGGAACCTCTACATGGTCGCTGGGCGTGTTAGAAATAGCAGCCAAATCTTCCTCTATTCACATATTGAATAACGAAGGCGGAGGTATTGTTTTCAGTCATGTTTGTTTGTTTCTCCGTAGACAAGATATCTCAAGAACCGCTGGATGGATTCGGATGAAGCTTATAAGGATGTTTGGCCACGAAATTGGCACGAACTGAACAGATTTTGGGATCGATCCGGTACCGGACAAGAATTCTAGGTTATTTTTCCTGTTTTTTTTTTTTGTTTGTTTGTTTTTTACTTAATTTTTGAGAGCGGTGGGTTCATTTTTAGTATTCTCATTTATAAGAGCAGATGAGTGTATTTCAGATATTCTCATTTTAAAAATCATCTCTGGCAAGCTTCTTACCACACAGCGACCCGGTGCCTATATCTTTATTTGTTTTAGTGCGGCCGAGCTGGTCTACCGCCTTGACGAATATAGTCCAATAAATCGATTTCAGTTCTTTTTCTCAAAACCAAAGACACCGATGGATATATAAATACATATATATCGTGCGGTGACCATCTGAAACACGCTTGTTCTTTTCTCTAAATTGTTTTTCCTCATCTCTCTTTTCCGTAGAAGAGCATAGGCTCGAAACGTTAAAGACTTCTTTGTTTATCTTTTATCTGTTGTTTCAGTCGTTACACTGTGGTCATGCTGGGGCACTGCCTTGAATTTTTAGTCGAATGAATCGACCCCATTACTTCATTTTTGAGCCTGGTACTTATTCCATAAATGTCTTTTGCTGAACCACTAAGTTACGAGGACGTAAATACACCAACACCGGTAGTCTAGGTACGAAAGACTTCTTTCATTTTCCGTCCACCAAATTCGCTCACAAGGCCTTGGTTGGCCCGAGGCTATACTAGAAAACACAGTAAGACAGAACCCGGAACCTATGTGGTTGGGAAGCAAGCTTCTTATCACACAGCTACTCCTGCGCCTAGGTTTCTCTCTCTCTCTCTCTCTCTCTGTTACGTTGTCATGTAATCCACTCATAAGGCTTTTGTCGTCCCAGGACAATTGTAGAGGACCCTTGCCTATGATACCACGCAGTGGAACTGAACTAGAAAACAAATAGTTGAGGAGCTTCTTAACCACACAGAAAATAAAAACAGAATGGTAATGGTCGTGGCTTGGACAGTTTTCATCATAAGTTTTTCTCCATCAAGGCAGGCCTGAGGTTAAGCATTAATAATACAACTACCACCTCCATTGCCACTGCGCATTTCTATCACCAGTTGCATTACTCCCGTGGAGGTACAATAGCACAGTGGTTAGGGCAGCAGATTCGCGGTTTCAATTCCCAGACCGGGCGTTGTGAGAAAACACCTAAAGCTCCACGAGGCTCCAGCAGGGAGTGGTGGCGAACTCTGCTGTACTCTTTCACCACAACTTTTCTCCCTCTCTTCCTTCCTGTTTCTGATGTACCTGTATTTCGAAGAGCCAGCCTTGTCACACTCTGTATCACGCTGAATCTCCCCGAAAACTACGTTACGGGTACGCGTACCTTTAGAGTGCTCAGTCACTTGCACGTTAATTTCACGAGCAGGCTGTTCCGTTGATCAGATCAACTGGAACCCTCGTCGTCGTGACCGACGGAGTGCCACGATAACGGCATTACTACAACTATCACCACCAGAACTTCTAGTACATCAACCATTAACAAAACCATCACCACCACTATTACCACCCTCATCTTACTACCACTTTACCAGCTACTGTCATCATTATATTTAAACAACGTTATTAAGAGAGAAGGTGTAACGGAAAATATGTGTGGTGTGGAATGTAGGGGCCGCGAAGAAAGATAATTTTTACACAAGTGTTTGCAGTATTTATGTCCCTCTCTTCCCCCTCCATCCCCTTCTCCTTCTCTCGTTTTCTGTCTTTTGATAAAAAAAAGTTGCTATTATGTTGAATGAAAAGTAGGCCTAATAGATTGATAGCGGTGAAAACAAATCTGTTAAAGTTTTGGTTTCATGTAAGTTGAGTATGACGGAGTGGCAGGGAGGGAGTATAGTTTTAAATACTGCTTTTAGGTTTGTATCTACAGGAAAATGTGTGGAGCTGTCAATCACAAGTCAAGGCTGAGAGACAGCAGTGCAACAAAATGGTAGTGTGATAGGCTGATAGAGATTCATTTAGTGCAGTGCTTAAAGAGGATGTATATATATATACATGTGTGTTTATATGTGTATGTATGTGTGAGGTGTGTGTGTATATGTATATATATATATATTCGAACACAGCATCGTTTTTCCCTCTTATGGCGGTAAATACCCAATCTTTTTCTGTTCTTACAGTTTACTGCGTTTGAAATTTACTTTCTTGTTTGCAAAATACCGAAACATTCGATGCTTCCAAAGTTTATATGTATACAGTTGTACCCCTGCTTATTCGTGGTCCCGGTAATTCGCGGAACTAATAATTTTTCGCGGAAACCAAGGCATATTCGCGGAATCGTAAATATCATCCGCGATTTTTTATGACTTTTTTTCGTGGATCTTTTCGGTTTGAACGGCAGTATTTTCTAGCGGTGTCATATGAAATTGTCACCCATAATTATGACCCTTGTATCGATCTATTGCATTTCAATCTGTTTAAGGGTTAGGATTAGTTAGGGTTAGTTAGGGTTAGGAAAGGGTATCTTTTTTTCTTCAGAAATGTAAATAAACCCAATCTGTTTCTTAAACGAGGGACATATTCATATGGCACATGTTTTCACCTCAATAGGCGTCATTGATTGGTTGAAATTACAGAAATTGAAGAAAAAAACAACAAATATCTTACAAACTATAGAATTTTCTCAATAAAGCCAAGAGAAAAAGATGTTTTATAAACACATTCTACCAGTATACGAAGTTTAAAAGTGTTTAGTTACGTGGAAATTATTTTTAAAAACTGCCGTTCAAACCGAAAAGTTCCATTTTTTCACACCTTTTAAGACTAAATTATAATTGACAATATACCGCATTTGCCGGCTTACTGGACGTCCCTTCGCAGTTGACTCTCTCAGATTAGAATAGCCGCGCTTCACGTCTCTTAATTGTTTTAGATACAAGTACAAGCGTATCTTGTATCTCTAATTCCTGCGTTCAATCAAGGCTTGTTAATTAGTATAGCGACATCTATCTATATTTCACACATACACACTCTCTCTCCCTCTCTCGCTGTATTTTCCTCAACAACACCAACCTCCTATTGTAGTGAAAGTATATACTGTGTAGTGAAAGTGGCGGGTAAGGCTATGTAAGTGATGTCGAAGGACCGCAATTAAACTCTCGGTTCGATAATAATACTAGTGAGGAATCTAATGCGGTCTATCCAATGCTCTGTATGAGCATGTATATCTCTCTATATATAAACGGCAGTTTGTCTGTGCGTGTTTCTGTGTGTCTGTTTGCTTGTACCCTCACCCTGACCACGGCTTTCAACCGATTCTGATGAAACTTGACACACACATAGCCCAATGTCATAATTCAAAACTAACGCAGGGAAAACTTTGAAAAGTTCCCCCAGTTCTGAAAAAAATCGATAAATTCGACATGGGGTCGAGAATCAGAAACACAAACCACAGACTGTCTAGGGGACGCAACTCCACCTTTTTTAAATCTCAAAAAAAAAATTACCATAATTTTTTTCCATTTTTTTGCTATTTTTTGGCTATAACTCTCTAAAAATGCTTTATAGTTATTTCCCTTACAAACCTGAGCAACGCCGGGCGATACTGCTAGTGTTAAATAAAAATGAGACAAAGCCAACGCTGTGTGGAATTTTCGGGGCATTTATAAAGAGAAAGTTAGTCTTATAGCTGTTTCTGAGATATTAGGAATATCCTTTCTTCAGAGACGATGTGAGATGGTTAAATAGAGGGAAATATTATAGTTCAATATAAAGAATTATTTTAGAAAAGGATGGAAATAAGAAGTATAAAGAGAAATAAGAGAATAAAAGTAAAAATTAAAATATATAATATCCTACGTATATTTTTATTTTTTATTTTTATTCTCTTATTTCCCTTTATACTTCTTATTTCTATCCTTTTTCAAACCCCTTATAATGAACTCTACTATTTCCCTCTATTTAACCATCTCACATCGTCTCTGATGAAGGGATATTCCTAATATCCCAGAAAGGATCTTCTCCTTTTGAACGGCAGACAATTTCTAGTTAGCTAAACACTTTAAAACTTCGTATACTAGTAGAATGTGTCAAAATAAAACATTTTTTCTCTTGGCTTTCTTGAGAAAATTGTAATTTGTTTGTTTAACGTAGTTTAATTTTTCGAATTTTAACCAATCCTATGCTCTCTTTTGAGCTAAAATCATTTGCTGCGTCTAAAACTGAGACAACATCCTGTAACTAACCCTAACCCTAACCCTATATTCTTTTTTTCTTAATTGTTAAATTAATTTAATTGTTACGCGTGTAAAAAAAAGACTAAAGCAATGGAAAATAATTTAAACAATTAACAAACAAAATAATTCTATAATTTTATACACACGCTTTAAATTATTTTCCATTGCTTTAGTTTTTTTTACACGCGTAACAATTAAATTAATTTAACAATTAAGAAAAAAAATTAGGGTTAGGGTTAGGGGGAGGTTTAGGGTTAGTTACAGGATGTTGTCTCAGTTTTAGATGCAGCAAATGATTTTAGTTGAATGGATGTAATCGATTGGTTAATATTGCCGAAATGCTCGGATTTTCAGACGAAATATCTTACAAACTATAGAATTTTCTCAATAAAACCAAGAGAAAATGATGTTTTATAAACACATTTTATATACGAAGTTTAAAACTTTTTAGTTACCTAGAAATTATGTTACAAACTGCCGTTGAAAAGGAAAAGATCCCCCAGGAACAGCTATAAGACTAACTTTCTCTTTATAAATGTCCTGAAAACCCCACAAAAACCAATGCTACCTGCGAAAATTCTTTTCGGTGGGAGGTGATGCCACCTTTTCTACGCATGCGTGAAAACTTTCGCACCGGTAGACCGCATCAGTTCCTGACTGTTACGCGCAGAGTACAAGCGTGTAGTGCTCGCTCATCGGATCCTCGTTACGGTTTCTAGATGGTCTGCCTGAGCTTACCTAACTCTCCACTGATGTGCGGCCATGTTTGAAGCCAATGTACCACTATTTGATCTGAGTATTGACCGCGGCATCATCGTCAAAGACCTGCTGAATCTTCTAGATGGTTTGAGTTTGAGTATCACCAAGCTTTTGGCAAAACTTAATCCAATACTTCTGCCCGATCTACACGGTGAAAACGAAAATCCGTCTGAACTCTGGGCATATAACAGCGAAAGATTTTGTACAAGCGCTGGAAGGGTGGCGTCACCTCCCAACCAAGGGATTTTTCCCACGTGACATTAGATTTGGCGGGGAAAAAATACAGTCACATATTTTTTGAACAAATCTCGTGTGTATATATATATATATATATATATATATTATATATATATATATATATGGTGCCCCAGCATGGCCGCGGCCTTCGGGCTAAAACATTTTTAAGGATTTAAGGATAAGGAGATCTATATATATATATATAAATATATATCATTCAACCACGGTAGTGGTTGAATATATTAAGTCCACCATTTCGTCAATTACAGCAGCTTCCAAGCTTCACCACTAATTCAGTTCTCAACTAAATTGCAAACTGTTAATAGTTTTAAAGAGGACATCTCCTCGGCTACACTTTGACATAAATAGTTTGAGATTTGGTTCAGTAGAAAAAAAATTTACATCAAAATATCTGCGACCTCAAGATGAGCAGTTAAGGCAAATATTCACCTTCAATTAACATGAACTTTTTAAATTTTAAATGAAAAGTATACCTTTCTTAGGCTTAAATGATAGAAAAATGCATGAAGAATTCAGAATCACTAGTCACATTGAACAAAAATTAGTAGAAAAAATGTTACGAGATAAAATGTTATGAAATTTCATGTCAGTAAGTATGTAAGGAAGTAGCGCTTCAGCAATAAGAATAAAGAATATATTTCTAAAATGATTATTTACTTCCTAAGGTTTTTTTAGTTCAAATTTCGCCTTTGGTCGACTTTGACGTACAGTTTATTTTATTAATCTCTTTTAACTAAACACTTTCAAACTTCCGATATTGGTAGAATATGTCACATAGAACAGGGTTTATTCTTAACGTTTTTGACAAAATTTGGTATTTTAGAATCGGTACTCCGTCTGTCTTTATGTTCTGAGTTCAAATTCCACCGAGGTTGACTTTCCCTTTCATCCATTTCGTATCTATTCAGTTAGACGTACAGATTATTTAATTAATTTTTTTTTAACTAAACACTTTCAAACTTCCGATACTGGTAGAATGTGTCACATAGAACAGAGTTTACTCTTAACGTTTTTGACAAAATTTGGTATTTTAGAAGTATTCCGTCAGAAGCTACAGTGACAATGGACAAAATCGTGTTTGATAAGTGCCAATACACGAAACTCTCAGCTTTTGACTTACTCTCTAACTTCTGCCGATACTATATATACATATTACATATATGTGTAAAAAAAATCTCATCACGCAATCGAACCAATGAAAGAGCCTCTACCTGGTCGCTCGACACGCTAAAAATAACAGCCAAAGTATTCCCCTACCTAAATCACACGCCCATTGTATGTAATGTCCTGGATTATCCCTAAAAAGACGATTTGCTGAAGGCTGGAATGTCTTTGATGATACGTTTGCAGTATCAGGGTTTATCTGAGGCTAAATAACAACAACATTATGATCAATTTCTATATTAACACCCACACGATTTTCACTAAGAAAAAAAAATTTGATTTTTTGCGTTGAATCAAGTACCCTGACCTCCTATTATGCTGTAGGTCCCTAATTTTGGTTCGGAAAAAAAATCATTGGAATCTTTTTTTTTTTCGTTGAATGAATTCCTGTGACCTCCTAATATTGCAAAATTAGGTTACTTAAGGTGAGCTTGGTAACTGATAGTTTTGGGGTTTTGTCGTTTGTAACTTTTGGTGAGCCATGGTGCAACCAACAACATGGTAAAAAAATCCCTGTCATTAATTTGGTGTGGATGGGTAATATCAAATAATTCAATCACAACATATATTTAAACTAAACACGAAAGAAATTGAAATATTATCACCACTTATATGGAAAAATTGAAATATTATCTTTCAGTAGTTTATAAGGTAAAATCTTAAATTATTAAATGATATATAATTAATTATGCCTGGAAAAATCATGGATTACATGGGAAAATGCGAGCATGAAAAGTCATATTCTTAAGATTATAAACATGGAAAAGTACAGGACTAGTTATTACACTTGTAAAAGTATAGGACAAGCTATTACTTCTAGTAAAGTAAAGAATAAGAAACCTTTTACTTAAAATATTGCAGTTAAAATTAAAATTTGATTATTAAAACTTATTTTATTATAGTTTACAAATAACACTATAATACTTATTTAAGTAGAATTTGGCTAATTTACTACCTTAAATACAGAAAAAAGTAACTAATTAGACAAACTTACAAATTAGCTGAACAGTTTTGTATAATAAATTTAAAAGATGAGAACTGTAAAGAGTGATAAATTAGAAGAACTGGCATTCCTTGCTGCAGCATTTTAAGTAAAAAGTTTCTTATTCTTTACTTTACTAGAAGTAATAGCTTGTCCTATACTTTTACAGGTATAATAACTTGTCCTGTATTTTTCTATGTTTATAATCTTAACAATATGACTTTTCATGCTCGCATTTTTCCATGTAATATATATATATATATATATATATATATGAATAAAACGTTTTTGATACTGTATTAGAGTATTGGTAATAATAAGATTAGTCTGGAATACTGAAGGAATTGTTCTCTAATTTATATACAGGCACAGAACGTTTTCACATTTTCCAATGAAATTAAATAAAATGGAATAAAATAAAAATAAAATTTTCAAAAAAACATACAATGAAATAGAATTTTCCTCTAACGCCCAAATACTAGACAAAAAAAAAATTCTTAAATGTAAACATTAATATTTCACTTTATTTTATTTTACTTTATTTTACTTCATTCCATTTCCTTGGAAAATTTGATGACTTTCTGTACCTGAATATAAATAAACTATGAAATAATTCTTTCATTTCTTCTGACTAACTTATGTGTGCGCAGCATGTATATGTGTGTGTGTGTGTATATATATGACCTGCGCGCCTGGCCAGCAGGACGGCATCATTCGAAAGCTAAAACAATGCGAGAATATGCATTGTGACCAGGGGTGTATAACAACATCCGATAGTCTGGTCGCTACAGTGATGTGTGTGTGTGTGTGTGTGTGTGCGTGCGTATGTGTGTGTGTGTAAATACGAAAAAAAAGGGGGGTTAATAAAAATATTAATCTAAGCAAAATACTTATTAAGCTCTCTGCCGATACAAATACACTAGGCTAACAAAAAAGCCTTGCAACTGGTATTGTACACCTGGTAATCCGAAGTTGGAAGCCGAAGTCGAAGTCCATCACAAGTCAAATTTGTTAACCCACTGTTGCATTACCCAGTTAAGAGGGTTTGTTTTTATAGAGTGATACGTAAAATGCACATAAATAATTGGTTATACACATTTATTTATTCTTTCTTTCATTCATTATAGGCTTACAGCTGTTTCAGATATTAATTTTGGGCGCGTTCATGGTTCAGTTTTATCAATCACTCAATTGATCGACTGAAAACAGAGGAAACCACCCTCACAATAACTTCCTCGGAGCTAAAACAAATCAACTCCATATATATATATATATATACGTATGTGAGTGTATGTTTGTATCTATGTATATATACATACATATATATGTACACACAAATATACATACACACACATACCTGTATACATAAGATATATGTATGTGTGTATGCATATGTAAATGCATACACGTAAATAGCTGAGTATTCTACAGACAAAATCAACGACAACAGTGTAACAAGGAGTGGCATTTAAATTACAGACACAATCTGTTGGCCTTCTGTGCCGTTTCCCTCAACCTAATTTCATTCAAGACTTATGGATCGAACCTTAGACCTCATAACGGAAAAAGTGAACTTCTTAATTGTTTAGTCATAATGGGTTCATAGTCTCCTTAATTAAAAACAAAAATGGTTTTATCTTGGAAGCCTACGCGCACATTTATTTGCCTTTGTGCGCTAGTTGTAAAACATGTCTACGCGTGCACAAGTTCACCGCTTAAAGGACTCGTTGCTTATGAACCTAGTCGATCACATCTGACCCTGGGGCTAAGCAATAGCAATATAGCAACAACAGTACAACAGTGGTAAATTTATGCTACCTTATGATAATAAAATTGTTGCTATGAGTTGATATTGTCTTCTTATCTACTACTACACCGTTTGGTGCCATCCACTTCAGGAGTTGTTGAAAATCCATGAAAAGTCATAAAAGGTTAAATACACACTGCTACCACTTTAGCCAACAACACAACACTTTTGTCACTACCACTACTTCACTAGTTTTCTAGTGTTATACCAGAATTAAAGCACTATAAGTTCGAACATCATATTTTATACAATAATCAGTGTGTGCCGAAATAGGAAATGTTTGTATCGGTGTGTGTGTGTGTGTGTGTGTGTGTGTGCGTGTGTGCGCGTGCGTGCGTGTGTGCGTGCGTGCATGCGTGCGTGCGTGTGCGTGTGTGTGAGTTTATGTGAAGCAGAAGCTACTACTACACATACATACATTCAAGATACATGATACTGTGTTGCAGTCAGTCGCCATTATCACAAATCTTAAGTGTCACGTCTTCCCATCAGCCGATTGTCACTAGCCTAGATTTTGGCGCCAATGGGAATTCCTTTGTCATAATGTCCCGATTACTTGGATAAAATTGAGAAAATGATACGACTGTTTTTATTGGCTTTTTTCAGCCAACCAAATTGTTTACTTTGAAAAGCTTGATGTTCCACGAAAAACCTGCTGGGGCCTCTCTTTTGCAATAAAACCTGATTGCTGAATACCGAACGGACCAGAGTCAAAAAGAAAATTAACAGGAATTCACGATATTTTGATCTCTCAAATTAGCACATTCTCTGCGGCACGTGTTGATTCTTTTTATAGAAAAATTTGTTTTCCTGCGCGCACACGCATAGACGGGTTCACACTAAAAACATTTTTTTTTCTGTGATCTACATTTTAGGAATTGTTGCTAATTTGTCTTTTAAGAAGTTTCATTTTGTTTTTCCATTCAAACACTAATTAGTGTGTTGTTTCCAAAAGACACTGGATTTAAATAGCGAACTTTGAATTTAACACGAAATCGGTTTAGAGTTTTTATGCTCGGAACTATCTATGATTGCAAGCTGTTTTAGACCAATCGAAACGCATGGTGGAAATATGTTATTTCACTAGCTAGATCTATCGAGACCTAGTTTATGTTTTGTTTTGGTTTGGGCGGTGTTGGCGAGGACGGTTCTATCGGCAAATGCGAAAATTTTATACAACCAATTTTTGTTGTTATAGTTATGAACAAACCATTAGTAATTTTGTACTCTAGGCTGGCAGAATCGTTAGCACGCCGGGCAAAATGCTTAGCGGCATTTCGTTCGTCTTCACGTTCTGAGTTCAAATTACACTGAGGTCGACGTTGTCTTTCATCTTGGGGTCGATAAAATAGGTACCAGTTGAACATTGGAGTCGATTTAATTTACTTAACCCCTTCCTCAAACCTGCTAGCCTCGTGCCTAAATTTGAAACCATTATTAATTTTGCCTGTGTGAGCAGAAGAACAGGCACAGTGAGGAACTGTTTCAGGTAACTAGAAGAGTAGGTAGGTATCGTGTATACTTCTCCAGGAGAAAAGTAGTAAATAATAAGCCTACTGGGGTTTTTTATCGATAGAATTATTGGTGTAAGGAGCAGTGTGAATCATAACGTCGTTGTATTCACGCTCACTGACCGCCAAACAGAAAGAGGCATGGAAGTGCGACTATAAAAGGTTGTTGGATGAAAAGACTGCATGAGAGAAGGCTGAACTACTCCACGTGCACTTTAAACTTTGGGGCATCTATCATATAAGACATATTTTTTTTTAAAAAGCCTCCCCCCACAAATTATTCCAGTTCAAATATGCAAAGTTAGGTCTCCCACAAGTTTTAGTGCACTGATAATCATTTTTCCTATATATGCGCTGCTGAAAATGGGGTGCGCCTTATATCGCATCAAACACTGTTGACAGATATACGTTTAAAAGAGATATTAAGGATATGAAGGCATGGAAAGCTGCTGAACCATCAGAGATAGTTACCGGGATGTTCCAGACTGGGTCGGGTATTCCAGTAATGTGTCATCCCCAGTGACTAGTGCAGCAGTATCACCGGCAACTGAATCAAGAGCAAAAGATATACTCTAGATGAAGCGACTCCAGGGGTGTTATAATCGACGGACAATGTGAGGAATAGAATTAGCTTATGGGAGATGTAATGAACAAGCCAGTATACTAAGCATTCGTTGACTCTGGAAAAGACCTTTGACAGGGTTCCACGTTCTGTATCACGGAAGCCGTTAATTAAACTAATTTTAGATGAATGGTTTGTGAGAACTATGCAAATCATGTACAGGAACACTAACGTTAACTAAGTGGCGTTGTATATCTAGTAAAGATAGGTATCTGTCTGCATAGTGTTCAACTCACTCATTTTATTTCAGTTCTAGCCAAAAGAGAGGAGTTCTAGATTGGCTGTCTGATAGAACTTCAATATAATCCTTCCTACTATAGTCACAAGGCTTGAATTTTGGGAGTGGGGGATGCTAGTCGATTACATTGACCCCAGTGCTTAACTGGTAGTTATTTTATCAATCCCGAAAGGATGAAAGGTCGACCTCAGCAGAATTTGAACTCAGAACGTAATGACGGACGAAATGCCGTTAAGCATTTTGCCCGGCACAGTAACGATTCTACCAGCTCACCGCCTTATGGAACTTCAATATAGTGACAATCTATTCTCATAGCAAACTCAATTAGTGCACATTTTAGAAGTCCAATATTACATTGCAATGAATGCTGAAGACGTGCGAAGGCTGGAATAAAACGGAGCGATCATGTTTCATAGGATGTGTAATGGAAGCGTGCATGAATGACGGAGCATAAACGAAGTGAAGGAAAAAAAATCAGAATGGAATGATCTCATAAAGTGAAAGACAGAAGACCGTGTTGTTACGAACATGTGATACATATGAAGGATGTCAGATAGGTGAAGAAGTCTTAAGCTACTAACTGGAAAGAACTTGTTGAAGAGGAAGAAGTGGTGAAAGATAACTCAGATGAGAGAGTCTCACGAAAGAGATGACAAGTCATCGTAACCAGTGGCGAAATGCTGTAGTGGAGAAAACTATGAAAGCATGAATGCACACAAAAAAAAAACGATGTTAGTAATGAAGTCGTCCGCAGATTTATATGTATAATTATGTGTAATGTGTATGTGTGAATATTGAAGTTGTTCAACCAGTTTTTGAACTCGGTCGTCGCTGCCTTCCAGTCTATGTCAACAATGGCTGTTAAACCTCTTCAATTCTTTTTCATTCCCTTCTGAACCTTCAAAACTTCTTTTCCCTATGAACATAAAATCTTTGTTCACCATCATCTTATTCCCAATGTGTCGGACACTTGACGCCGGTACTCTCTGCCGTGCTTTAATGAATGTATGATATAGTAGATTAAGATAATAGATTGGTCGCTGGCGAATGTTTTTTGTTTGTTTTTATTTGTTGGTTTTAACTTGAGTGTAAACAATGATGGAGTGATGGCGCTTAGGGAAAATGTAGAATTGATAAAGTGTAAAGCAGTGCAGGAACAATCTGGCTACTGGTGGCCAGATTAATGGAATGTTACTGTATGTACACACACACACACACACATATATATACATATATACACATATATATACATACATATATACACACACACAAGCACACACACACACACTCACACAGAAACACACACAAAGCTGCCATTTTTATATGTATGCCTGTATTTATATTGCCAATGTGTCATTTTATGTTCTGGAAAGCAAAATTTCAATAAATAGAGATAAAGTAACCACTTGGTATGATATGATTGATTAACAATTGAAGACAGTGCCTCGGCATAACCACAGTGCGATAACTGAAACCAGTAAAGGAAATAAAAGTAAAAGAATATATATATTCATATACATATATTGATAATATACAGCCAAAATTGCATGGGTGAACATTCTCAAGAACAGTTGTTGGCAAGAGATTATCCTGATTCTATTGCCTTCTGGCACCAAGCAGCATGAATCTACATCTCAATGATTAAGGGTTCCTAAAACCTGACTTTTATAAAGAATCTCCAAATGTAAATTATTCACAAAACCAATGAAGCACAGTAAAATTTTGAAAAGCAATTGAAGCATACATACTGTTTCATTGCCTCTCAAATAGTGACTTCTGTAAGATAGGACAATAAGTCAGCCTGTACATGGTCATTTCAACTGCTAGAAATATCTGCCAAATTTCTCCCAAAATACATCCAACCATCTTAAAAAGACTAATGTAATCTTTGTTACAATATGTCTAAAACAAAATTGGATGTTCATAGCTGGAAAGCCTCTGACCATAGATTTGCCCAATAAGGGCTGTCTAACTTATAAACTATAATAAATTGTGCAGATGAGGGATTTTTACATCAACTGGTCTTTTTATATCTTTTTTTTGTGTGTGTGTGTGTGTGTGTGTGTTATTCTATTTAGAAATGTAACACTTGTTGATCTATGATGAAGCTGATTCTGATTTACCTTGCAAATAGTAGATAATATAGTAGTAATAATAAAGATAATATACTCCCAGTCCTTTTGAAAGAAACCCTATAAAAATAAAGAATGGTTAAAGAAGCCACTAAACCACACATCTATATAGTGAACTCAAAATTGCTACTGCTAGAGAGTGAAGGCACATGGCTTAGTGGTTAGGGTATTCAACTCATGATCACAAGTTCGTGAGTTTGATTCCTGGCAGCTCTTTGTGTCCTTGAGCAAGACACTTCATTTCATGTTGCTCTAATCCACTCAGCTGGCAGAAATGAGTTGTACCTGTAATTCAAAGGTCCAGCCTTGTCACATTCTGAGGCATGCTAAATCTCCTGGAAACTACATAGAATATTGCATGTGTCTGTGGAGTGCTCAGCCACTTGCACACTAATTTTATGAGCAGGCTCTTCTGTTGGTCAGATCAACTGGAACCCTCATTGTCATAACCAACAGCATGCCTGCTTTTTTTGCTGACAGACACCTCCTTCAAATCCAGTTTCTACTGAAGTACACACTTTGTATTCTCCTTGTATCAGGGTGATGGAGTTAGTAAAATAGCAAACCAAGTGTTTAGCTGCATGCCCTTACATTTTAAGTTCAAATATTGCTGAAGTCAGCTTCATTTTCCTTCATTCCAGGGTTGATCAAATAAAATCCAACCAAACATTGAATATATCTGATTGTTTTCTTCCCCAAAATTGGTTAACTTGTGCCTAAGTTAGAAATCTTCATTATCTGTGAATGACACAGTTATCCCAAGTAAGTTCACTATTTGTGTGATACTTAAACATATGAACACAAATCAGGTGTTTTTTGACACTTCAAGCAATTATGTCCTGAAAATTGTAAAGAGCTTCATGGCTTCATAAAATAAATGACATGTATGAAACCAATTTCAGAAAATGAGAAATACATAAAGACTGTAATTCTTTATTAGCAACATTCTGAATACATATTTCTAACCACTATTGTATTACATTCTAGCATCCTTGACCTGATGACCATCATCTTTCTAGAAGCAACAACAATAATCATAATGATGAGATTTATTCTATGTATTGTGTGATTTCTCTGCTGCTGGAATTTCTCATGGAAAACAGAAGCTAACATAACTAAATCACCTGATAACAATGACTATGACAATAATAGTTCCAATAACAACTATACTCTCAACCACCACCTTTCTCTATTAGATGTGCCATGGTACACAATTTTATACGTGCACACACACACACATGCATGTTGTTACCATGCATGGACTTGTTTTCTATTTAAAATTAATTAGGGATTATTGTAATTACATTTTAAGCCTATGAATAAACATTTCTCCATTTGACAGATTTCAGATAAACACATCATTGGATGATCAGTCCTATTGCTTTCTGACAAGTGAGTAGCTAGTTAATATGGTTGTCATGCCTTGCTCACCAGTTTTATTCTACAAAAGACATGCAACTTAAACAAACTGAACCTGCATCTTAGTGTTGGGTTTCAAGAAGTATTGCTTCTACTTAATAACATATCATTGTTCACATATAAGGCTTATTGATTGTATAAAACTCTGAACTATATTTTTAATATTAGACTTGTATTTGTTTGGGCATAATAAATCATTTCTTGATATATGTTTGTTGTTAAGTTACTGCTACTTCACCCAAGGTCAGAATTGATCAAGCTGATCTATGGGCCAACGGCTTTCCAGCTATACCATCCTTTCTTTAATTCAGGAAATGCTTCTAAAATTACTTTTTTTATATATATACTAACATTAAGGTAGCAAGCTAGCAGAATCATTACCACACCACAAAAAAAATGTTTGACGGTATTTCTTCCGACTTTATATTCTAAGTTCAAATGCCGCCAGGGTCAACTTTGCCCATCACCCTTTCAAGATCGATAAAATAAATACCAGTTGAATACTGGGCTCAATGTAATCAACTTACCCCTCCACTGAAATTGATGCCCTTCAACCAAAACTTAAAACCAATATGTACTACCATTTTTAGGATGCAGCATGCCCAATTAATTACAAAGCTCATTTTACAATCAGAAAATAATCTCAGGTTCAATTCCACAGCATAATATCTCAGACAAGTCTCTTTTACCTTAGCCTTCAGTCAACCCAAGTTTTGTGAGTGAAAATGAATAGACAGAAACTATAAGTCAACCAGATGGATTTTGAGCAAATATGTTAAAGCTCCAGCCTATCAAACAACAATACACTCATTCAATCTGAGAATTGCATTAAGAGAAATTGTATCCTTGGTATATTTAGCCATTTACATGCCAATTCAGTGAGCTGGGAGTTCAGCTGACCAAACAATTGAATATTCACCACTGAAACTAACAAAGATCTATTTATTACTTTTTATTTATAAATACAGAAGGGTGTAATTTAAAGGAGATTTGGCTACTATTTTTAACAGATCAAGGAAAAATAGAGAAGCACCTTCATTGGCTCACAATATATGCTTGTGATAATAACATAAAATTTAAATTCTTCAGTTTTGCATTTGTATGGCTTTGGTCATATTATGCAACCTCTTGTGATGTCCCTAAAACTAATGCCTAAAACATTGCTTGTTGAAGTGATTCTAAATGATACTATTTCATTCACAAACATTCTTTCAGAATGTTCAAGGGCTAAACAAGCGTGTAAAGTAAAAGTGATTGCAATTCAAATTTGGATCAACTTCTAATCTGTTCATGTTGATTATAGCTGGCAGTTGTAATTCAGAGCAATTATAATCTTCCAGTTGGCTACATCATTTCTTATTCATAGCTCTTGCTGAAATCACTGTAATAAAAGTACAAAATCAGTTCAAAATACAATACACATACATACATAGAAGCACATAGAAACATATAAATACTGTTTCATATACAAGTGTGCATACCTATATGTATGCATGAATAAATGCATGTAAAAAGTAAGAATACACACAGATATGATATATGCACTCAATTTTGTATGTACAAATAGACACATACATGGATAGCTGTCAATAACACATATATATGTATAGCTTAGATATACACACATATAGATTCATTTGAATATTTTCCAATGACCACACGCATCAGAATGTAAATGTGTATTGTATATGTATGTGCATATATATATATATATATATATATATACACACACATGCATAGATGTACGCACATATATATATATGTATATATATGTATATGCATATATTATATATATATATATAGATATATATATATATATATATAAAAATATATATATATATATAGAGAGAGAGAGAGAGAGAGATACATATATATAATATATATATATATATATATATATATATATATATATACACACACATGCATAGATGTACGCACATATATATATATGTATATATATGTATATGCATATATTATATATATATATATATATATAGAGAGAGAGAGAGAGAGAGAGAGAGATATATATATATATATATATATATATATATATATATATATATATATATATATATATATATATATATATATATAATATATACACATACATATATATGATTGATTGATTCTAGTTTCAGCTTATGAGCTGTGGCCATGCTGGGGCACCGCCATTTGGTGTTGCTACTTGGTTTCACTTCATGGAGACTTCCTAGCAACTGCTATTTGGTGCATGAGAGAGTTCGTTGCAGCTGCCCTCATCTGCCCCTCCTGCCGTGAAGTTGGTTCATCTGGGACACCTGACAGGAAGAGATCCAGCTTCATTTTAAAGACATCTGTATCCACCCCATGCAGGTCTCTCAGGTTCTTCGGGAGGATATTGAAGAGCTGGGGCCTCGGAAGCCCAGGCTATCACAGAATCTTGTCCTACATCTTGATGGCAGGTTTGGAGTCCTAGGCACCACGCAGTGGCGCCCAGTTCTGGCATTTGCGTAACTCTCGATGCCAAAGTTCAGGACACTTCCCTCCAGGATCTTCCAGATGTATATTATGGCATATCTTTCCCGCCTACGCTCCAGAGAATATAATTTTAATCTCTTGAGTCTTTCCCAGTAGCTTACATTCTGCATAGAGGCTATCTTCTTTGTGTAGCTTCGTTGGATCGCCTCAAGTTCTGTGATCAACTTGACACTGGATGGTGACCATAGCTGAGAGCAATAGTCAAAGTGGCTTAGGACAAGTGTCTTCCAGAGGACCATCATGGTTTCTTGTTCTCTTGTTCTAAAGGTTCTAAGAATCCATCCAGCCAGCCGTCTACATTTCATTGTCAGTTTAGCAACATATACATGAAAGGTCACGTCATCACTCATGTGAATACCCAGGTCACGCACTGATTGTGCCTCTGGGATTGCAATCCCTCCGGGTCCAGTGTATTCATTGGGTATTGCATTCAGTTTTGCATGCTGATAGTATAAAGCTTGAAACTTTCCAGCATGAACTGCATGCTATTCTTTTCAGCCCACTTGTATATTTCGTCCAGCTCACATTGCAGGTGTTTAGTGTCCTCAGGGTTCTGTATTGCCTGTGAAACTTTTGTATCATCTGCATAACTTGTGATCGTGGCTCTCTGCGTGGCTGAGGGCATGTCTGAGAGGGCCATTATGAACAGTAGTGGTCCCAGAACAGTGCCCTGCGGAACACCGCTCACTATTTGTGTGTTAATGGAGGTGGCCCCATTGGCTACTACCACCTGACTTCTATCCTTCAGAAAGTCATGTAGCCATTCTCCCAGTTTTCCAACTATGTTGAGATCACGCAGTTTGTGACATATCATTCCATGATCGACTTTATCAAAGGCCTTTGCAAAGTCGAGATATATCACTTCCACATTTGAGTGGTTGAGCAGCCGTTTCAGCACCCAGTCATAGTGTTGTAGGAGCTGAGTTAAACAGCTCTCCCTGGTCGGAAACCATGTTGGTGTCGGGCAGCAAGTCATTCTCTTCGAGGAAGGTGATCAGCTTCCTTCTGACTATTCGTTCCATGACCTTGCTGATGTGTGAGGTCAGAGAGATAGGTCTATAGTTCTTGGCTTCCGCTCTGCTACCTCCTTTATGAATGGGGCATATTTTACCTTCCTTCAGTTTTCCTGGAAGTTTGCCAGCTGCAAGGAAGCTCTGAAAGAGGAACTGCAGTGGTCTTGCTAGGACTCTCTTACATGCTTTTAGGAGGATTGCCGGGAATCCATCGGGGCCAGTCGCTGAGTCTGTTTTCATTTCATCTATAGCCTTGGTTACATCGTCTCCTTTATATCGATGTAATCTATCGTCGCCGCCTCTGATTTTATATCTGCAGTGGTAAAAAAGTCAGTTGGATTGGTGATTTGGAGATGCCCAAGGGGTGGAGTGAAAACACTCTTGAATTGCTCATTCAGTATTTCACTTACCCTCATTGGTTTTCCTGTAAGTGTGCCATCCTTTTCGAGGAGTGGCCCTATTCTACAGTGCACTGTAGCTGTTTCTTTGGCATACCTGTAGAAAGCTCTGGGGTTAGATTTTTATGTTTTCTATAGCCCAGGCTTCTTTGTCTGCTCTTTCCTTCTCATGGGAGAGTTGCAGACATTTTTCGATTTCCAACAGTTTTATTTTTAGGCGGGACTTTTCACTGCTTTCAATCTGTTTGTTTAGGCGATTTGAAAATTTTGTACGCCGTCTCATTAAAATTTTCCTCTCTCTGGGGATTTTGTTCTTGTGTACAGTGGCCTTTCTCTCTGGGACACATTTGTAGCATATGGCTTGCATTACAGACATGAATTGTTGAAGTTTCACGTCGATGTCTGGCGAGGAGAGACATTTAGGCCAGTTTTGTTTGAGGATCTCTTTCTCAATTTGTTTCCAGTTTGCCTTATGGTAGTTCAAGCTGGAAAGATTTTGAGGGTTTCTTGTAGGCTGCATGTCCGTGCTCTCTTTTGGCCCGTACATGGTCAGCTCTATCATGTTGTGATCCGAGAGTAGTGTCGGTGTCACTTTCACATTATGGATGAGATCCATGTCATTTGTGAAGCAGAGATCCAGTGTGTTACCTGCCCGGTTGGTTGGAGTATTACCTGCTCCATGTACAGGGTGTTGATGAGGTTCAGGAGGGACCTCGCCTGTCCTCGTTCACATCTTGTCATTCCTGGGAGAGAAAGGCCCTCGGGCCATCTGACATTGGGCAGATTGAAGTCTCCCATAAGAAGCACACCTATGTGTTGTTCTAATGTGGTTAGAATTTCTTCTATTTTTATAAGGCAGTCTTCAAACTTGCCCACATGGCTTGGGGCATCTGGAGGGCGATATGTAGCACACACAACTACATCAAGTTGCCTAATATGTACAATTAGTGTGTCACACACCGAGTTTGAGTATGACAAGAGGACCTGGGGTGTGAGGTCCTCACGGATGTACATAGCAACACCTCCATGACTCCTTTCTTTCCTGTCGGTCCATAGTACAGCATACTGTGGTATGTGTAACTCCGCATCTGCTATGTCCGGTTTCAGGTGCGTTTCTGTAAGTGCTATGCATAAGGCTTGATTGCATGCAACAAAGTCTCTCAGGAACGGGATCTTTGTCCTGTTATATATATATATACATACATATATATACATACATATACATATATATATACATTATACATATATATACATATATATATATATACACATACATATATACATACTATATATATACATATATATATATACATATATATATACATACATATATATACATATAGATATATACATACATATAATAAATATATATATACAATATATATAACATATATATATATATACATATATATATATATCATACATATATATAAATATACATATATATTATATTATAACACATACATATATATATATACATATATATATATACATACATATATTATATATATAATATATATACATACATATATATACATACATATATATATATATATACATATATATATACTTACATATATATATACATATAATAATTACATATATATATATACATACATATATATACATATACACATACATATATATATACATAAATATTATATATATACATATATATATAATACATAATATATATACATATATATTATATATATATATATACATACATATTGTATATATATAATATATATATATAATACATATATATATACATACATGTATTATAACATGTATATATACATATTTATATAATACATATATATATATACATACATATATACATGTATATATACATATTTATATATACATATATATATATACATACATATATACATACCAATATATATACCTACATATATATACATCATAATATATATTATATACATACATATATATATACATACATATATATACATATATATCATACATACATATATATACATACATACATATAATACATACATATATATACATACATATATATACATACATGCATGCATATATATATATATATATATATATATATATATATATATATATATACATAGATATATAAATATGTATGTATATGTGTACACATCATACTACTTACTTTTCTGAGACATATATGTATACACACACACAGACATGTGAATAGTTGGTTCATGAGAAATTTAGTGGTATACAGCATTTATGTATATCACAAATCCACCATAATGTAATTGCAAGCTAATACCTACCTAACTCAATAAATCCTCTATACCACTGAATTTCTCATGAACTGACTCTAATAGCAAACTAAAACTTTGATCTAGATCCAATTAAATGTAAAGACCCTTAAATACTACCTTGATATAAAAATAAGAAACAATGGAAACATTTAAACTAGTCCAAGTCCCAAACCAGACAATGGAAGAACTCTAAATAACTCAAACTACAATTGAAGATAAAAATCAATAGGATGAAAAACATGAAGCAACACTAAAGAATGTACCAACAGTAACATATAAATTGCAAAACAAATAGCAGAATAACAACAATTTTATCTAAATAACATTGATATCATTCCATTCATCTACTACTCCATTTGAAATCATTATGACTTCAGTATATATATATATATATATATATATATATATATATAATATATATATATATATACACACATGCAGAGGATCACTCAGTACACAGAATATCATTCATATTTATTTTTACAAAGAGAAAGGATGACAGTGACTCTGAAGTTTCAGCACAGTTGCCTTTGAGAGAATTGCCAAATGAGCTGAAACTTGAAGTCACTCTAAACCTTTCCCTCGCAACTACATATTTGTCAGGCACACAATGATAGACAACAGAGTGTTATAGTCGAGTCTGCTGCATGTCTGACAATATATGCCTAGCTTGTGAATAAAAGTGAGAGTGGAGGTACAGCCGTTTGCGTGGTGATTGTGTTTTATTGCTTAATTTTCAGTCAATTTCTTTATTAACCATGAGGTTGAGAAAAAGAAGGGACGATATGAGGTCAGACAAAACAAACATTGGAGTCAGGGTATCGAATGAGATGAAACGCATGAATAAACAAACAATTAAAATATATACAATTAAATGAGAATGAGTGATTTACAAAAAATGAAGCAGAGGACGCGATCGACCCCACAAACCACAGACTCACACTGAAGACTTTGCTGTCTCCTTTTTATATTCTCGTTTAAACAGGTTCTTTCACTCGCAACATTCTATCTATAGACTTCCATCTTTTACGAAACACACTTTGCGACAGACATTTCTTCTCCAGCCTTATTTTCCGTTTCATGTGGAAAACGAAAAAGTCGATTAGCTCGAGATTAGAGATGAACATGCCTGTTGCAATTCCTTTCACTCTCGTCTTCCATACTACCTCTTTTGCAACAGCAACTACCGAGAGAAAACAGGCTCGCTCCTCCCTATTCAGGGAGGTCGGTAGAACGATTTTAATTACAGATTCGCTCGACAGTTGTACTCTTCTCGAATGCAACAGCAGGTGTTCGGCATAAGCCCAGAGTTCAGTCACCTTGGGGCATTGCACAATCGCGTCCAGGGACAGTTTCACTGTCCTCTTCGCATCTTGCACAAACGGGCAAAGGCGCGCACCCATGTCTAAAGAGCTTATCTCGAACCGGTAAAGCTCCTCTGTAACATTGCCAGGCCAAGGACTTTTGGTAATTATCCATAGGCCCTGGCCCGACTGTTCTTTGGAACAGGTTGGCCAGTTGATCTTCGTCAAAGCCTATCATCAACCAATGGAGCAGTCTTCGTGTGTGCTTGTTCTGTTTGACATGTAAAAGTGGAAGAGGAAGCTAATGGGTGTACGTTTGTGTGAGTGTGTGTGTGTTCCGCGTGTTCTGTTTTTATGTATTTATGTGTGTGGAATGTAGGCATAAGAACAACAATGTCGCATTTTAAACTTCAGAAAATCTTTGCATATTTGTTCTTACCTGCTTCATTTGTGTATGTAAAATCCGTAAATTTCCAAGGAGAAAACGAGATCAACGTTGAAAAATCTGTATTAGTTATAATAGTCCATGTTGTGTCTTTTTTAACCACCAAACAGCCGAAATATTGCAACATGCAACAAAGAGCCAAAATATTGCAACATGCATGGAGAAAAGGAATAAATGTAAATTAACACTTATTATTAATTAAAGGAAATGCGAAAGAAAGAAATATAAAGGACATTGATTTCTGTTAATTTTAAAGCTAATTTAAACAAGGTCTGTGGGACTATACAAGAACATGCACACATACACAAGCACAAGAACAAGCGTGCACACAGACGTACACCCATTAGCTGCCACACCATTAGGAGAAATATGGTAAATATATAAAATATTACAAGCGTTGCTAAAAAAGTACGAAACTAGAATAGAAAAATGCACATGCTCAAAAGGGTTACAGAATGCCATCATAAACTTTAAAAAATATGGGACTAGCATAGTTGCTCAAAAATAGTGGAATCACAATATGTTGTATATTCTATGGCATCTTTTTATCACAAGAAATTTGTTTATTTTATCGAAATTAAGTTAAATTATCGTATGCTCAATTTTAACAAAACAATTGTGTACAAATACTAATGTCATCTTTACGCAATATGAATGATAATTTTTATAAATTTATAAGTAATCTATCAAAAATAATTTAGCAATAATTTGTTTAATTCGCATAACTATTCCATCAATATATGCATCATAATGCGAGTAATCTTTCTTATAATTATTTCGGTTTCGTACTTTCGCTGTTATATAGATTCAAATCTATATATATAAAACTGTAGTTGTGTGAGTGTCTGTCCCCTTCGATTTAGATTCCTAACTACTCCCACATTTTGCGGTGCAGTTTAACCAAATTCGGGTATCTTATAGTCGTGATTCATATCGAGCCCGTCTGAGTATTAGCGCGCGTCTACGATGAGTCTACGATTTTAAAAATAATTTAACATCATTTTTTATTCCATTTTAATGCATAATTTTTCGTGTGTCGATGGCGGCGGAGTTGGCGTCCATGGTCACACCTGCACCTGTTTGCTTCTCCCCCTTCTTTCCTCCCTCGTGAAGCTGTGGGGAAGGGAGTGTAAGGAAATCAACGTCGTAAAGCGTTGTCAAGGAGATCAGCGTTCTTTTAGAACAACGACTTCATGACTTGAAGACACCAAAACAGAAATGGCTAAGAAGGCCCGAATTGGCATCTATAAGGGAAGTAACTCTCTAAAAATGCTTATATAGTTATTTCCCTTACAAACCCGAGCAACGCCGGGCGATACTGCTAGTCTTTATATATAAAAGAAAGGTTCTGTGTCTGTCTACTCCGATTTAGATTCCTAACTACTCCCACATTTTGCGATGCAGTTTAACCAAAACCGGGTAGCTTATAGTCGTGATTCATATCGAGCCCTTCTGGGTATTAGCGCGCGTCTACGATGAGTCTACGATTTTAAAAATAATTTACCATCATTTTTTCCATTTTAATGCATATTTTTTTTATTAAGGGAAGTAACTCTCTAAAAATGTCTACGATGAGTCAACGATTTAAAAAAAATTACCATAATTTTTTTTCCATTTT
>NC_042998.1:159447044-159449544 GCF_006345805.1 Octopus sinensis
GAATGGAGATTGTGGAAGTGAATGTGAGAACAGGTTCTGCTAAGCAAAAGCATGAAGTTTTTTGAAGTCAAGTTTCTGCTTAAAGGTTTGTTGGCAAAAAGAACAATACAAATGTTGATTGAGACGTGGTGCACAATGGGGTCAGAGTACAACACTCCAAAACTAAGACACCCAACAATTTGAATGCCAGGAGTAACTCAGGATAGTCATCAAAGAATTATTTGAAGTCCAAATGAGTCAGATCTTAAATTGGTGCAGTAGTCTCTTATAAGCTGGTCATGCCAACAGCTGTTGAAAAGTCTAAGGTTTAAGCCATATCATTTCACATGTGTGCAGCAATTAAAAGTGGATGGCAAGAAGAAAACAAGTAAATTACTGCACATGGCTTCTGAATAGCATTGCTAATAGTGAGCTACACCCACTATATAATGAATGACAAGGTACGGTTTCATCTCTCCAGCCATGTAAATTCACAAAATGCACAGTACTAAGCAGTGGATAATCCACACCTTGTGTATGAAAAGTCACTCCACAATAAAAAAAAAAATAGGCGTTTAGTGTTTAGGACATGCATCATTGAACTCATATTTTATGACAACTCTGTCAACATAGAAGTCTACATGAACATTGGTCCACATGACCAGTTTTGTGTTCAACACGCTGAAGATGAAAGACAGGTGTACTTCTTCCAGCAGGACAGAGTGACTTTCCATATTTCTCTGGTGTCCATACAGTGAGCCCATGACTGAGAAACACACAGCTAGCAAAACTTGTGGCCACCACATTCTTCTAACTATTCAATGTGTGTTTATTATCTCTGGGAACACTTGTAGAGCACAGTATACAAAAGAAGTCCGCACATACTACAGGAACTGAAGGCTAATATCATGCATGTGGCCATCACCATCAATGTCACTATTTTATGCCGGGTGCCCCTAAATATGGTTAGAGGTGCACAGCTGTTTATGGATGCTACAGGAAATTATTTTCAAAATCTTCTATGATGGTGAGTCCTTTCCAGCACTTGTAAATTTCTGTATATATATTCAAATGTGAATTAGATGCAACACTAGTGTTGTAAACATTATCAAACTCACATACTCAATGTAAGCAAAGTATATACATTGAGTGTGTTCGATAATAAATATATATTATCTGTTTCCAACACAGACAGATGTTATGTCTCTCGACTCCTCACTGAGATGAGTTGTAACATCTGGCTGTGTTGTAAAGAAAACAATAAACAAGTATCTCTACTCAGTTTGTGACATTGATTTCATTTTTATTGCCAATTACTATGATTACCTGACAGAAACCTAGCTATCTATGTATATGTGTATGATTGTAACTAGGTGTGCATGTGTGTGTGTGTTGATGTAGATATTATGCTTATGATCTGGTGATGTTCAAATTTAATCTTTATTTTTTTTCTAAAAGATTGATAGTATGTCTTCTAACATTTCATTGGAAACAATAGCATTTCAAAGTCCATTAACTTTTCAAGACATTCCTGGTCTCTTCATCTGAATAAAATGCTGGTAGTAGTGCTGCATTGTTTGTGTTTTTTGTCTTTGGCAGCAAAGAATCATGGGAATAATATTAAAACTGTTGTTTCAGGTTCAGTCCCACTGCACTCTTCTGACTATAACTTTGGGCCAAACAATGACTTCTGAGTGAAATGCTAGACTGAAGATGTGAAGAAGCCCATTGTGTATGTGTGTGTATGCAAGCCTGGTAAAAGAAATGGTTATATTTCTTTGAGTAAATGCGTAAATGTGAAGAAACAACCTCTTTTGGGAAGTTCATAGTAGTATGTATATATATATATATATATATATATATATATATATATATATATATGTGTGTGTGTGTGCGTATGTATGTATGTATGTAGGTATGTATGTATGTATGTGTGTAAATATGTATGTAAGTATGTATGTAAGCATGCATGCATGTATCTATGTATGCATACATGCATGCATATATGTATGCATGTATCTATGTGTGTATGTATATATATGCATGCATGTATGCATGCATCTATGTATGCAATGTTGTGTGTTTGTGTGTGTGTGTGTGTGTGTGTGTCTTTATGTTTGTCACCCACTGCAGCTTCACAATTGGTGTTTTGTTTACATCACCCATAACTTAGCAGTTTGTCATAAGTGACCGGTAAAATAAGAACCAGACTTAAAAAATAAATACTGGAGTAGATTTGTTCCACTAAACACTTCAAGGCAGTGCCACAACATACCCACAGTTCAATTATTGTAACAAGTAAAAGATAAATGTTAAAACAGTCCATGACTGGTAACTTTCAATGTTTATTTTATGTATATATCTTTGAATTGGTGTTTGGTTTATATAATATCTTGCTGTTAATAACACTTTCATATTTAACCATTTCATTTTTGTGGAATTCTAAAAAAAAAAAAAAGATAGAGGTGCTGTCAACTAATATTTTTCTATTAAGTTTTGTTTCATGTACTGTATTATAATG
>NC_042998.1:159454544-159474544 GCF_006345805.1 Octopus sinensis
AGAAAACGGATAGGTTTGTTCCACATCAACTGAATGAGATTCAAAAAAACAGATGCCTTGAAGTGTGCTCCTTATTGCTTTTGCGACTGGAAATACACCATTTTTTTCATCAAATGATTACTTGTAATGAGAAATGGATACTCTTTGACAACAAAAGGAGAACAAGGCAGTGATTAGATGCAGGAGAATTACCTAAACACTACCCAAACACACCATTGCACCCTAAACATTTAATGGTCACTGTATGGTGGTATGCAAACGGAATTATCCATTATTCATTTTTGCAACAAGGAAAAACAGTAACAGCAACATCGTATTGTCAGGAAATATACATATATATATATATATAAACTTAGATAAACTTAGATATGTTTCGACCAAAGATTGGTCCAGGCCATGTCTAACTTAATAGCACCATATACATACATACATATATATATATACATATATATACATACAAACATATGAAATTAAGGCGACTGAAGAAGGGAAATTTTCCTTGTTTTGTATGTCCTGTACTCTATGTCCATTTCCTTGGTTTTGTGTTTATGTTTTCGTTTATCATTGTGTTCGACGTTTTTTTGGTGTCCTGTACCCATATATGCATGTATATATACATGTAGAGGTAGATACGTACATATATGTATGTATATATGCATATGTTTTATTTATTTATTAATTTATATATATATACATACATATATATATATACATATTCATATACATACATATATATATATATACATATATATACATACATATATATATACATATACATACATATATATACATATACATACATATATATACATATATATATATATATATATAATATATATATATATATACATATATATATACATACATATATATATATACATACACACACACACACATATATATATAATATATATATATATTATATATATATATACAAACATATATATATACATACATATATATATATACATACACACACACACACATATATATATATATATATATAATATATATATATATATATATAATATATATATATATATATATATATGATGGCCATCCACTCGTGACCGAGGAAGACTATTGCCGACCTTCAGGAACATTGTGTGCTCTAGGACTAACTTATATTTTGCATTTGCAGCTCCGTTGGTGGCTAATGAGCCCTGCTCTTGACAAGCATACACGACTGCAAACATTGCAGACCAAGCTTTCTCCATGCACTATACGAGCCGTGTGCTTTCGCGCAGCTCGGTTAAGTTCTTCATGCTGGATACGTGCTCTCTCAAAAGTGTCGATCCCCTCCTTAACCTGCTTCCTCCATCTGTGGCGATGACAGGCATTGTTCTCCCAGTCAGTGTCCTGCATATCAAAGGCCTTTAACCCTTTCGTTACCAAACCGCCCAAAGCCGCCCGAACAAAATTTTGGTTTATGAAACCAAACCGCCCAAAGCCGCCCGAATTTACCTATTCATATTTAAATGAGAATATCAGAGCAAATCTCTTCAGTACATTCGTGAAAACACGTATTATACTTCGTAAACAGTTCAACTACAGTTTTGTACAATAATCGATGTGTAATTTTAATTCCGTGAATTTTGGGAGATTTTTTTCCGAAATTTGTTCCTATTGTGTTTTCAAAATTTGTAATTCTGACAAAAAATGGATACGAATTTCATTATATCAAGCAGCGAGTCAGAATTCGAAGGATTTTCTACTGAAGACCTTCATAAATCTAACTCTATGACTGAAAAAAAAAAGCATGTGGTATTTGATAATGAATCTGATGTTTCATTTTCCGAAAGTGAAAACAGTGAATCTGAGATCTCCGATAGCGATAAAGAAAACGAATTGGCACCTGAATGGAGTGAAAATTTAAAAACTGTTTCTTTCGGTGAGTTTTCTGAAGAAACTGGACCAAGCCACAGACTTTCCCAGAAGAGTAAAGCCTTAGACTATTTCTTTTTACTTTTTCGAATGAGCCTATTTGAAATCATTACAGCGGAGACGAACCGTTACGCTAAACGTAAACAAAGCAAAAGAAAGGATAGTTTGTGGTTTCCCTCAACCTTAAATGAAATTAAGACTATTTTGCCGTAAATATTATTATGGGTATCAGAAAGTTACCCAGAATAACAAATTCTATCGTAAAATTTTGTTATATACCCAATTGAATATTAGCTAATAACCCATTTTCTATAGCGATGTTTGAGCAAAATTTTAATAATTTTATATTTTGTGGAATTTACCTGTATCTACCTGGAATTAGAGTCACTTTGTGACAAAAATTATAGTATAGAATTGGTTGAGAATATTTCATTAAATTATCTTCCAAAAATCAGATTGATATATCGATAAATAAAAAAGTTATAGTTGTTTAATGAAACCAGACTAAATTTATGATTACGTTAGAAATTAATTGAAACACATAAGGGGTGTAATTTGGTCAGAAATATAGTAACGAAAGGGTTAACGACATATATACATACATATATATTTATTTATATATATATATATATATATATATATATATATATACATATATATTTATATAATAATAATATTGCGGAATAAATCCAAACTTACAGGGAAAAATGAGATTTAGGATTAAATCCAATTTTATTGTATTTAATATTATATGATATTATATTAAATTAGAGATAAAACCACTATTAGGCAAATCAAACAGTGAAAAACATAAGCCAATACATAAAATTAATTTAAAAATATAAAAGTTAAAAATAAAAAATGATTTAAATAATTTAAACTTATAAATTTTATATATATATACAAATATATATATATGTATGTATATTTTTATATTTATATTATTTTATTTATTAATTAATTTATTTATTTATTTATTTTATATATCAAAAGTATTAAAAGTTTAATAAAAGATAAAGAGTAAAACACTACGATCGTTTCATGGCTGTACCAATTCGAATAACAATAATTTAAATTCAATTAATAATTCGAGTTATGGTTACAGTCAATATTCAGGTTAATTGAAATATTTTAAAAATAATCAGAAATATATAACTACGAATTGATTATTTCAATAAGTATTTTACATAAGATTTCTGAAAGTTCGTTTAAGTTTGTTTGTTTGTATTTTTGAAATTAGCTATTTCATCTTTAAATATGAAAAATTAATTTATTAGGTTTTTATTATATGTGCATATATATTTATTTATAGAGATTATTTTAGATGTTAATTATAATATTTATATACATTTATATATTTTCATTGATAATTTATATATAATAGTTTTTTTTTTTAAATATTTATGTAATTAGATATAGACTATTACAGATATTAAATTATTGGTGTGTTTCCTACCTTATAAATTAAAATTAATATTTAACATTATAATTGATTTTGATATAATCATAATTGTTAAGTTTTAAGTTTCTAGTTTGATAATAGAGCTTATTATAAGTAAAATTATTATATTATTAACGTAAAGTGTAATAGCCATCTGAATGTGGCTAGCCACTGGGGGTGGGTGTTACTGACGCTTTTAGCCCCAGGAGATCGACGTCTCCAGCTGGCCTTAGACACAATTTCAGTGCCCTTGTGTTATTTGCAAAGGGAGGTCATCCTCCCTCGAAAACCTAAGTGATACATACGGACTATAGTTTCAAGGTTTTTGTCTCTCGTCAACGTATGGTAAACACCGGTTTTCGATGGAGACCTTTGCAAATAATATTTAACGTTTTTCCCAGCAACCACAGTCACTGATTTAGAAAAACTGTCTGAAAGCATTAATAAATCTCCGCTAAGTGACGGGGACGTAAACACACCAGCATCGGTTGTATATATATATATATATAATATATATATATATATATATTCTTTTATTCTTTTACTTGTTTCAGGCATTTGACTTCAGCCATGCTGGAGAATCACTTTTAGTCAAACAAATCAGCCCCACAACTTATTCTTTGTAAGCATAGTACTTATTCTATCGGTCTCTTTTGTTGAACCACTAAGTTACGGGGATGTAAACAAACCAACATCGGTTGTCAAGTGATGGTGGAGGGACAAACACAGACACACAAACACACACACATGCATCGTGCCTGTGGCACGTAAAAAGCACCATCCGATCGTGGCCGTTGCCAGCCTCGTCTGGCACCTGTGTCGGTGGCACGTAAAAAGCACCCGCTACACTCACGGAGTGGTTGGCGTTAGGAAGGGCATCCAGCGGTAGAAACATTGCCAGATCAGACTGGGCCTGGTGCAGCCTTCTGCCTTCCCAGACCCCGGTTGAACCGTCCAACCCATGCTAGCATGGAAAGCGGACGCTAAATGATGATGATGATGATATATATATATATATATATATAATATATATATATATACAGAGAGAGAGAGAGAGAGAGAGAGAGAGAGAGAGAGAGAGAGAGAGAGAGAGAGAGAGATAGATAGATAGATAGATAGATAGATAGATAGATAGATAGATAGATAGATATGGAGTAGTGGTTAAGAGCACGGGCATATAGCGTAGTGGTTAAGAGTACAGGCATATGACATAGTGGTTAAGATTGCAGGCATATGGTGTAGTGATTAAGAGCGCGGGCTTCAGTGTACAATGTTTTACCAAATAGGAAAACTATAATTGTCACTAAATATTGCTATAATTGTCCACTACATTGCTAGAAATAAGAACTAATGCTGTAGGCAAAGCACATAACTGTATAAATGTATACTGTCAGCGACAATAATCACCTGAAGTCCCTGTCAGTATATATGTATACAATTATGTGCTTTGATTACTGCATTACAGCATCTTAGTACCTATTTCTAGCAATGTAGGTATTACTATCACCTTAGTCATATTTAGTATTACATATTATATTAATAAATAAAACATATGCATATATATATACATATATGTACTACCTACCTCTACATGTATATATACACGCATATATGGGTACAGGACACAAAAAAAAAACGTCGAACACAATGAGAAACGAAAACATAAACACAAAACCAAGGAACTGGACATTTTTCTTAAACAACAAAAAAAAAAGAGAGAACAGGACAAATAACACAAGGAAAATTCCCCTTCTTCAGTCGCCATGGTTTCATCTACTCTACGTTTCGAAGGTGAAGGCGATACGCATCTTCGATAGAAACTTTCCTTCCTGCGAAAAGCAAATCAAATAAAATTTGAGATCTTTTTGCAGAGGGGTAAAAATGGTAACAAAAACAGGACAGTAACGACAGTTCAAAATATAAACAGTAAAAGACAAGACAAGGAGAATAACAAGACAAGAAGGGCTGTTAAGCCGAACGAAAAAAAAGATTACGAACGCTATTTTTGAGGACGGCGAAGGAGCAAAGAAAATGCCGTCCACACTTCAAGGAAGTCAGGCCAGAAAGACAGTAGCAGAGCTCTCGTCGCAGGTTAACGGCGGGAGGGAGGAGGAGGAGCAAGAGAAAGGGAGAGAAAAAGGGAATGGTTGTGAGGAAACCAGAAAGAATGAAGAATGAGAGAGAGGGAGAGAGAGAGAGGGAGAGACAGTAAAGTAGAAGAAAAGGAAACCAGAAAGAATGAAGGCTGAGAAAGGGAGGGGACAGAAAGGTCAAGTGTGCGCATCATTATTAATATCAAGAACAATCTTACTTAGAAATGAATGCGTGCGTTCGGTCATATAATATATTAATAAATAAAACATATGCATATATATATATACATATATGTACGTACCTACCTCTACATGTATATATACACGCATATATGGGTACAGGACACCAAAAAAACGTCGAACACAATGAGAAACGAAAACATAAACACAAAACCAAGGAACTGGACATTTTTCTTAAACAACAAAAAAAAAGAGAACAGGACAAATAACACAAGGAAAACTCCCCTTCTTCAGTCGCCATGGTTTCATCTACTCTGCGTTTCGATGCTTTCGTTTCTCATTGTGTTCGACGTTTTTTGGGTGTCCTGTACCCATACATGCATGTATATATACATGTAGAGGTAGGTACGTACATATAGGTACGTACCAGACATCATCAGCATTGCTGTGCTTTCATCGCTGGATCTATGTCAGGAATTCAAAGGTGCACATTGGGTATATTTTAAATGATTGATACGGAAGATAGAGTGTAACTAGAACCTTTATTTAGCACAACAATCGTTTCAGTTGGCTTCTGCACTGCTCCCTAGTGGGTGAGGAACGATATAATGACATCAGATGCATTGCACAGTACAGGGAGCCTCATCAAGTGACGTAACAATTTATAAGACTTTCATTTCACTCCAAGTTGGATGCCAGTGGTACAGGTGCACAATCCTTTATCCGGAACCCTTGGGGACAGTTGTGTTCTGAAATTCGGATTTTTCTGGATTTCAGAACAAAAGCCAGCTGCCCCAGATTTCAATCATCAAAACAGATGTCCTACTCCGATAATAAAAGCACATGTATACATACTCAAAATCAGTGGGAAAAACAAATAGTTGTAGAGTAATATACTGGTAAATGAAATAGTGAGACTATTAAGATCACAAATAGCAAAATACATATAGTTGGATAATTTAAAACAAAAATACACGATCCACAAGAACAGGTAAACACATTACCATCATATTTCTGCAGAGAGATGCATAGATATTCGCACTAATTTGAATAAAGAAAGACTATAAATGGTATTACAGTTTATTCATATGCTAGAGCTATAAACTGGATCAAACTAGGCTAAATATGTAGCTGCAGTTAAGACAGGGTCCGTCAGTGTCACCAACGTTGTCATCAGGTTGAAAGCAAACCTCCGACGGTAGGCCTGGGATTTTCAAGTGATGAAGTAGCATTATGAGAGATGGTATTTTAAAAAACTTCTTCAGGTGTCATCTGTCACATTAGCATAGGTTTCTGTCTAAGTAATGTCTTTTTAATGGAGTAAACTCCCATAATCTCTTGCTCACTGATAAATGCACATTATTCAAGGCCAGCTGTTAACTGATAACAACTTTTCACCATATCACCTATAAGAATTTTTTTCACCCGTGTTCTTTGTGTTGTCATCGCTACTGTCTTCATTCTTATCCATATTTAACTCAATTTCAGAAATTTTCCCATCACTCAAGGAATGCACAATAGGTGCATCATTGTTAACGTTTAGCATTTCTTCAATGTTCGCTTCTTCTAGATCACTTACACTTTCGCCCAATAAACTTTTAGCGTAAATTACAAGTTTTGATATCATCTTCTCATTAGTGATACTAAATCCTCCGAACTCATTATCTATAGGGTCGTTTTCATCAAACATCGTTATTGGCAAAATTCTATGCCAGGCATTTGTTACTGTTGATTTATCAACTTCATTCCAAGCATTCGCAACTGAGTAAATGACATCCTTTTGTATATTTGTGGTTAGGAAGTGGTTGATACAAAAAATTAAAATTACAAAGTATCTAACGTAAATGGGGGTGGGGTAATGGCATTGGATTGAAAAGTCCTAAAGTGTATGGAGAACTTTAGTGGCTGGTTATGACAATGAAGCATGATGACGTGCACAAGAATTTGATGGGGATGTGATTCCTATCTTTAGATTTGATGTTATTACATCGTTCCCCACTCACTAGGGAGCGGTGCAGAAAACAGCCGAAACGATTGTTGTGCTAAATAAAGGTTCTAGTTATACTCTGTCTTCTGCATCAATAATTTAAAATGTATATATATATGTGTAGGGTATTAAATTTTTACAAATTTACTACCAGTGGCCTAGCATGCATAAAAAGTCAATAGACGACATATTATTCAATATAAAATAGTGTACATTTAAACACAAAAGAGAAATTACCTATAACAGGCAATTTCTACACGCTAGGAGACAGTCAAAACAACTGAAGACCACAAAAAAAATTAAGCAATTTCAAAGGGAATGAAAAGTAAAAAACTTTTACCTTGTTTTTACGGTTATACCCATAGGTTTCGGATTTTTTTTTTAGTAAATAAGATAAAATAATTTTATGATTTTTTATGCATGCTAGGCCACTGGTAGTAAATTTGTAAAAATTTATTACCCTATATAGATATCTAAGTATCGATATTAGCTTTTCAAAGTTCATTTCGGCATTCTTCATTTTCTGCCGACTGAAACTACGCTTGCGTAGTGGATTTTGAAAAAAATTATAACATATAGGGATGTGACACGTGCTATCGGTCTCATTATTATAGGTTAGTCTTTGCTGGCTCGGTTACTGAAGAGGATTTGCCTGGTAAATTAAATTATTTTATTTTATTTACTATAAAACATCCGAAACCTATAGGTATAATCGTAAAAACAAGGTAAAAGTTTTTATTTTTCATTCCCTTTGAAATTGCTTAAATTTTTTTTGTGGTCTTCAGTCGTTTTGACTGTCTCCTAGCGTGTAGAAAGTGTCTGTTATAGGTAATTTCTCATTGCATTCAAATGTACACTATTTTATATATTATATATATATATGTGTGTGTGTGAGTGTGTATGTATGTATGTATGTGAATATACATATACACACACATACACACACACATATATTTATTTATCGAGGCATCATCCAATCAGGCTGATTGCCCGGGTCACCCTGACTACCTCTCTCCATCCCTCTTGATCTTCCATTAGTGTTTTTAGGTCTTCAACTTGGCATCCAACATCTGCAAGCTGTTGTATATACATCTTCTGTGGTCTTCCAGCCACTGTAGTACCATAATTTGGTGTCCACAGTAACACGTGACTCACAAATTCTTCCTTACTTCTCCAGTAGTGGTCAGCAAACCTCAATCTCCACTTTTGGATTATTGATGAGAAAGTTGGTACATTCCCACATAACCATCGTTTTGTTGGATATTCCCTACAAGAGATGTTAGGATTTTTGTAATGATAGTGCTTTGCCTTCTTGGAATGTAAAGCAATGACTAAGAAGTTGAGAGTCATTAGATTGATGTTTATAGATATGCTTAGGTTAAACTTCTTGAAGGTTTCTTTTAAGTTACGTGGCCTGATCAATAAGAATCCTTACTGTTGCCTAGTCACGAAGCTAAAGTATGCAGAGTTGAAGCTGCTTGGCACAGATTGACTTTGAACCCTGTTGTGCATGCGCACTAAGTTTTAATGTTCTAGCTTACTTCCACTGTTTACAGCAGTGCTTGGAAGGAACGTGTGTAGCATGTGATCATCACATAGACCATGACAGAGAAAGTTGAGCAAAGAATCTGCATCAAATTTTGCCAAAAGCTTGGCGATACCTGCTCAGAGGCCTATGCTAAGTTTGCAAAAAGTCTTCATCGTTCTCAACACAATCAAGGAGATCTTGTACAACTCAAACCCGAGTGTCTTTTTGGTTAGCTGAAAGCATTTTTGGCACAAACATGGCAGACACGCGTCTTATACCCAAATCTTCAGTGATAATGATCTGAACTGAAATGTAATTAATCTGCACGTCCTCTGATAACTCACGGATGGTGATTCGACGATTTTCCCTTATAGATGTACGATTATCTGCAATATTTTTCTCACTTCTACTGGTTGAGGTTCCCCAGAACGTTCATCAATATCGAAATATTTTCCGGCTATCTTGGAAACATCTGAACCACTCGTACGCTTGTGTGCGACTCATACACTTTTCTCCATAAACTTTCTGCAACTTTGCGTAGGCCTCTGAGCAGGCATCGCCATGACAGTTTTCTCTGTCATGGCCAATGTAACGATCACTCGCTACACACCTTCCTTCCAAGCACTGCTGTAAGCATTTGAAGTGAGCTAGAATGTTAAAACTTAATACACATGCACAGCAGAGTTTAAGATCAATCTGTGTCAAGCAACTTCACTCTGAGTGCTTTAGCTCCATTACTATGGCAACAGTCCGGATATATATTGATCTGACCTCGTATTCTTATATCTATCCATAATTTGGCCATTCATATTATATGAAATACAAGGATGTCATCTCTGTATAAGGTTTAGAAGTTGTGTTTCTTGGGGGTGGCCAGGATAGGTAATGTAACGAGGTCTGCTACCTTAGCCCCATCATAACTCCCCTGAGAAATGCCCAGCAATGAGCACTTTCCTTTTTGATCAAGCATGTATTGTCATAATATTGTACTGATTTTTAGTATGTATGATTATTCTAAAATCAGGATCACTAATCCTAATGTGTAGGGGTTTCATGAGGAAATGATTTCAATTTGGAAAATTAGAAATCCACAATATCAGACCAGGCAAATCTACAAGTCACTTTGCTTACAACACAGCATAATTATTTGATGCAGTTTCATTGAATCCTTCTGATAACAAAATTGATGGCATCGAAAATACGCTTGTCTACTATCGCTAACCCATTTTTATCAACCTAAATTTAGAGTTGAAGAGGAAATTAGATTCATGGTCTCAAGGGTGATTTAGGTGGAGTATGACTAGATGACCCATATGTTTTTTCTTCTGATTTTAACAGAAGGGCTAGCCCCCTTTGCTCTGTTATTTGATATTGCGGGTGTTAGATATCCTGTATGCTTTGGAAATGTTATTAGATAAGAGCTCGATGTTTTTGCACTAGTTTCATGTTTTTTTTTGTTGTTGTTTTATTAGCAAAGAATGTCTACATTCAAAGTTGTTTTTTTTAATGTGTTGTGTCATATAATTATTGAAAGTAGCAAAGAAATAATTGGCACAGTATCAAAATTTTACTCTTTTAATCAGATTAATCAATTGGTTTAAAAGTTCTTGAGGTCATTTATCCGACACTCTCATGGTTTGAAACCAAATTTATATGTGGATGATGAAAGGTTCTTGTTCTCAAAGAATTATGACTACCTACTCTTCAGCAAATACAGAATATAAGCAAACAGTATATTTTAAGAACTTGTAGCTTCCTCCATTTATATTGACAGCATTTGAATGACTAGATGTGACTTTACATCTGTGAGTGATGCAGATTTTAGTCACAAAGTTTTGAAACAAATACTAAACCTCGATGCCATGTATTGCGTGCTCTTTCCTTTCATTTATATACTCATCTGTATTTATGAGTGTGTGTGAGTGTGTATCTGTGAGTGTCTCTGTGTAAGTATGTCTGTGTCTTTGCATGAGCATGTGTGTGACTGTGTGTGAGTATGTGTGAGTGTATGTGTGATTTTAAGCTAAAATTATATTAACTGCCACTATTAGTTTCACGTTTTACTGATTTTCAAGCGATCACTGGAATAAATTAAGCAATATCGTATTTATACATAGTATAACTTATACAAACCCTTGAATAAGCACGTAACCAATATAAAACTTTTTAATGTGGCTGGAACATTCACCCGTTTGTCTTTTTGATATGTGACCGCACAAAAGATGAATTTTTTATTCACGTTATTTAAAGAAAATCTTTGATTTCTTTTAGACCGTAAATGAATTTATTATGCGGCTGTTTGGTTTTCAGCCATCAGGTAATTCAAAATATTCTAATAAATATTTTGATATCTGGTGACAAAAAAATTCAACTTTTAACTGGTGTTCAAGATAAAACGGAATATCTATTTTCTCTTTAAGGTAAAAGTCAGGGCTGTTATTATCCTGGTTATAAGGTTTTGTGTGTTGATAGTTTTATAGACTTTAACATTGTTATTATATGTATTTTAATAAACTTGGGTCCAAAGATCCTTCCGGATTTCTAAATGAATATTGATGCTGATTAAATCGTCCTTTAAATTTATTTTTAGTTAACCCAATATGATCTTTTGAAACTGAATTATTAACCGTAAATAGATTTGCACAATAAAGTATTGATTTTTAAACACTTGAATTATTTAATGGGCAATTTACAAGGTTAAGACAGTTACATGAACGGGAAATATTAGCAGTGGATGGTTGAATTACCCTACTGCTTAAAACTGAATAGTCACGTAATAAATTCATTCATGCCCCTAAAAAACTAAAATGTTCTTTAGTTAATGTGATTTTTTTTTTAAATTGCTTTTTTCATTATATTTCAAACATACAAGTAGGTGAATATCAGATAGCCTCCTACAATAAATGATGTTCCAGCAACATCAAAAAGTTTTATATTGTTAACGTGCTTATTCAATGGTTTTTATAACTCATACCACATAGAAATAGAAATGTGTTTTATTCATTACACACACAAACACTCGTATACACATATACATACATATGTATGTCATATACACATGCAAATACATACATACACACATGCATATATGCATAAACACAAATATGTATGTATGTATATGACTGTGTGCTAGTATAGCAAAGACAAAGAATGATAAACTAAATACTATATGAAAAAATTCTTGGTTTGTTGAAATCAACTATCCTTTGAGTGAAAGTAAACAAACATGCTCCTAGAGGTAATTACTACTGATTCTATATAAGATCAAGGAAACTATACATACACACAAATACGCACATGCACACATACACACAGGCACAAATACACACACTCGCACACATACACACACTCGCACACATGGAGAAAGAAAGAGGGAGAACAATTTTCTTTGCAAATCTGATCCCATCTTTTTTCCTTTTTTTGGCTAGAATGATTAATGCAAATTCAGACAGTTGTGTAACACCTTTGTTATACCATTGTTACTTGATGCATTTCTAACTGTTAAACACTCAGCAAAGAAAAAAAAATGAAAGTTGTCAGCTACATTGATTAAAGCAAATAGCTTAATACTAGTAGCTTAATAGTAATGATTGAGTTAGTAACAAGGTTTGAAAAACTGAACGAATATTTATGTAGTCAACTCATTTATAGCTATTAAATCTATCTATTATGCATATGAACTGTTATAATATATCCTCTATAGCATAGGTATGTATTTATATTCCACACACACACACACACACACACATACGCACACACGCGCGCATACGCACACACTCACACACACACATATACAAGCACACACACTTGCACACATAGATATACATTCCAAGAGGTGCTACATTTATTTATGTCTGTACATGTGCATTGATTTATATCTGCATATATGTGTATCTATATATGTATGGATATATGCAGATATGTGTGTTTATAGTTTTATGTGCTTAGATCAATGTATATGAATACATATGTATGACTGCGTGAGTGTATATATATATTATATGTATATATATATATATTATATATATATATATATATACACATACATATACATGCATACACACACACACACATTAGGTCTAGCATAATTTTACAATAAGATTTTAAATGGTTCTACCCCTTATTTTATATATTACTACCTATATTTCTATTTCTTCAGGGGTTTTCTTTCTGCCATAAATTCGATTTTTTTTTCTTAGTGACAACAATAATGTAAGCTGAAATTAGAGTAACCTTCAACCCTATTGAATTTTTAAATATTTACAATATCTATATCACTATATAGACATAAAGCTAACCTTTTGACTCCCAGCTTAGGGAATTTGAGTAAAAGTTTATTCTAAGGAATACAAAACCATAAATTTAGATACAATATGCTATAAATATCTTTTAGTAAACTATAACCCAACCTTTGAACTTCCAGCAGAGCAAAAGATCTAAGGTCATAAGTTTAAACATACCTAAATAAATTTCAATGAAGAAAAGGTATTCAATTATAATAGAGTGGTTTTAGTTCTAGCTGCAATACAATACACACCTAAAAATATCATTACCCACAATTTCACATAATTCACATCTTATCCACCCTGACACCCTTAACTTTGAACCCTATTTAAACTCTAGATATTTCTCTTGTCTCTAGAGTAATGTGGCTAAGGATGAAATTCAGATTAGACAGTCAACTTTGATATAATAAATAAATATGAAAGTATGTATTTATGTATGTATGTATGTATGTATATGTATGTATGTATCTATCTGTGTGTGTGTGTGTGTGTGTGATGGGCTTTCCAGTTGAAGATGATGTATGAGTGTTCAGCTTTTACCAAACAACCAGCACAAACGATTTGTTTATAGTGATTAAATGTATGTGCCATACATTAGCTTGCTCCCTCCATCAAATTGACATTTGCCTGAACAGGTGCATGGTGTATCACATGTCAGGTGTCGAAGTGGTCACAGAGCAACGTTACTTGAAGTGATTTGCTCAAGAACACAGTGCACCACCCAGTCTAGGAATTGAAACTATGATCCTGTGATTATGAATGCAACATCCTAATCACAAGGCCATATATTTGAAAAGATTTGTAGAGGTAACACACGGAGTAAGTAGATATTTATGAAAAACAAGAATGAAAATGCTACTTTCTTAAAATTGGGTACATTTTAATTTTCCTTTTATATGTTTCGGTTTTTGAAGAACCTTATGAAAAATATGTACTAAAATGGAATATGTAATGAAAAAAGAACTATTAAAAAATCAAATCAAAATTTAATTTAAGATTAACATTCATAGTCTACTTTCCTTTTTCCTGCAAGAACACGTGATAATATTCTTTGGTTCTGGTAGCATGACAAGTTCAACTGACTGTGACCGCAAATTACTACTCTCTGTCTTTGTAAATTGAATAGTGTGGTCAAGACTTGTTTCCAATGGCTGTAGCCATTGAAGCCCTTGTCTTTATTTCTTAAACACACACTCACCCATATAAACATATACATACATGCATGTACATACACCAGCATAAATATATATATATATATATATATACAAATATATACGCATACATGTACACACACACCTGCATATATATTTATATATATTTATATAATATATTAATAAATAAAATAAAACATATGCATATATATAAACATATATGTACGTACCTACCTCTACATGTACATATACACGCATGTATGAGTACAGGACACCAAAAGGATGTCGAACTCAATGAGAAACGAAAACATAGACACAAACCAAAGGAACTGGACATTTATTTAAAAACAGCAAAAAAAGAATAGAGTACAGGACAATTAACACAAAGAAAACCCCCCTTCTTCAGTCGCTAAAGGTTTCATCTACTCTACGTTTCGAAGGATAAAAGCGAGACGTATCTTCGACAAGAAAACTTTCCTTCCTGCGAAAAGCAAATCAATTAAAATTCTCAGATCTTTTCGCAGAGGGGTAAAAAATGGTAACAACAGGACAGTAACGACAGTACAAATTGTAAACAGTAACAGACAGGACAAGGAAAAACAAGATAAGAAGGGCTATTGACGCCGAACGAAAAAAAGTATTGCAAACGCAGAATTTTTTATGGACGACGAGCGGAGCAAAAGAGAATGTCGTCCATTACCTTGAGAGAGTCAGGCGAGAGAGACAGCAGCGGAAGTGACGTCGCGGGTGAACGACGGGAAGGCGGAAGTCACGTCGCGGGTGAACGACGGGAAGGGGGGAGGAGGAGCAAGAGAAAGGGAGAGAAGAAGGGGAATGGCTGCGAGGAAACCATGAAGAATGGAGAGGGAGAGAGAGAGAGTGAAGAATGAGAGAGAGGAAGAGACAAGTTAAGCAGAGGAAAAGGAAAACAAAGAATGAGGGCTGAGAAAGGGATGGGACAGAAAGGTGAAGAGTGCGCGTGAGTGTTAATATCAAGAACAAAAACTTGATATAAAGAACAATCTCGCTTGATGGGGTGCGTGCGTTTCATCATATAATATATTAATAAATAAAATAAAACATATGCATATATATAAACATATATGTACGTACCTACCTCTACATGTACATATACACGCATATATGAGTACAGGACACCAACAGGACGTCGAACACAATGAGAAACGAAAACATAGACACAAACCAAAGGAACTGGACATGTATATATGTATATATACATATGTATACATATATATACACACACATATATACATAAATACACACATACACACTTATGTATTCATATACATATATGTATAAAAAGTCTCAGTGTTGCTAGTCTAGAGAATTTAGACTCGGTTGATATTTTCTTATGAAATGCATTTCCTTGCTAAGGCGTTCATTTTGGCTGGCATTGTCTTTGAATTTGTACAGTGGAAACGTTGTGAATTTGGGAAATTTGTTGGAAGCACATTCATTGATGTGCTGGCTGAGAGGTATTTTCCTGTATTCCGGAATTCTAATTTGAGATTTGTGCACCGCTATCCTCTGACATAGGCTATTTTTTATGTGTCCAATATATTGCCGTTTACATCCCAAGCACGTATTTAAGTAAATCAAGTTCTCCAATGCATATGTAAAATTAGTTTTTATGGTGTTCTAATCGGTGTTCTGATCTTTCTATTATGTTGATACAAATCCCACAGTTGGGTCTCCCGCATTTTTTTATTGTTGACTTAGTGGTTATTGTTGAGTGCAATTTGGCCTGGGTTAAAATCTTCTCCATTGATTTTGGTTGTCTCTTACTTTTAAAGATTGTGTGTGTTTTAAGGATTTGATTTATCTTTGGGTCTCTCTTGAGTAGAGCTGTGCTGTGGAGTATAGTGTTGAAGGCCACATTGTTATGTAGGTTGTGTGTGGAAATGTAATTTTTCTTCCTTCTTTGGTCTTGGTTGTCTAAGTTCTTGTGTATTTAATTTAAGTACTTATTGGATTATATTGTCGATTAAGGGTTGTGGGTAATTCCTACTGATGAGTGTGGTTTTCAATTCCTGGAGTTGTGTGTTATGGGTGTTTGCATCTGATACTATTGTGCGTATTCTTTTGGCTAAACAAAATGGGATATTCATCCTGGTATGTCTTGGGTGGCAAGAATCAAATGGCAGGTACTGTTTTAAGTCTGTGGGTTTGTAATAGATATCTTTCTCTGTTTTGTTCCCGACTTTCTTAATAAGGATATCTAAAAATGGTAGTTGTTCCTGGTTGTACTCTATCGTAACTTGAAGGTTTTCTTTCATTCCATTTAGAAGTGTTTGGAATTCGTTAAGTTTTTCTATACTTTCATTCCAGAGGATGAAGCAGTCATTGAGATAGCTTTTCTAGTTGTTTTGAATGTTGGTGGAAAAGGAGTTTCTGTAGTTCTCGAGCATTCTCTGGTATAGTTTAATCTCAAGATAGCCCATTATTAGGTTCACAAAAGAAGGTGGAGTCTGTGTTCCCATTGCTGTCCCCGATTTTTGTTGGAAGTAGTCGTTAAATATAAAATAATTGTTTTCTAGGATAAATCATAGTCCTTCTATTATGAGTTCCTTTTTAATGCGAGGGGGAGTTCATAGGTGTACTTGTCTAACCAGAATGTGATAGCTTCTATTCCTAGCATGAATATAGGTTGACTATGTCGAAGGATACTAGCAGTGTTTTCTCACTGACCGTTTTTGGGAAGTGGTTTAGCATGTCCAGGTCATCCCTAATGTAGCTCTTGATGTGATTGAGTAAGGGTTTCAGTAGAGTGTCCAGGAAGTTACTGAGGCAGTGGGTTTTGCATACTGAACCTGCTATTATTGGTCTTAGTTTCAGGTCATCAGGTAAGGGGACCTTGATGATTATGTCTGTAGCTTCTTTGCATGCCTCGCTTATTATTCTGCTTTTGTGGATTTGGGGGATACCATAGAATAAACTTGATTTACTCTTGAAGTTGGTAATGTAGTCATATTCCTTGTCTATGAGTCCTTCTCGGTATGAGTTAATTAGTGTCCTGAGATTATTCATTATTTTATGTTGGCTATAGTGGTGGGCCTTTTCGTAATATGTCTCATCCCCTAATGGAGATAGTATTAGATTTTTATAGTCCCACGTGTTCATTAGGACTACTGCGTTACCTTTATCTGCCCTTTGATTGTTATGGCTTTTAGTTCGTTAAGGTCGTTCCATTCTCTCTTGTTGAAGTTTGGTCTGTGTTTTTGATTATCTGTGAGTTGAAAAGGGTAATTGGTATGTCCTCACAGAATTGGTCAACGGCTTTATTCTTTCCTTTTGTAGTGGTGTACCTGCTGCTATTTCTAACTATTGAATCATCGTTGATATGTTTGTCATAAAATTCCTCGGCTAGACTTAATTTTCTACAAAACTCAGAAATATCGTCTTTCATGGTAATTTGGTCGTTGTGGGGTTAGGGTTAAATTTTAGCCCTTTGGATAGTATATTTATCTGGTTGGGTGTAAGTTCTTTATTAGAGAGTTTTACTATTTTAATTACCTGTGGTTTCTCTGGTATGTCTGGTGACATCGTGTATCCCTGTTTCTGTGCACAGGGTCTAAAAAATGGTTGGTTTGGTTGGGTTTAATAGTGTCGTTTATCTGTCTCCTGTTGCTATAATTTTTATAGTGGGTTTGTGGTATACTATTTTGTAGTGTGTTTTTGAACTTCGTGTTCCATCTTAGTGTTTCAGGTATGTTATGTTGGTAGTTGTTTCTTCTGTAGTGGGTTTGTTGTTCGTTATGGTTGCATGGTGGGTTCCTAGAGAATTGGCTTCGTTGACGTGTTTTAGTTGGGTTATGTAGATTGTGGATCCTAAAATTAAGTGGGGTATCCCTGTAGGTGTTTCATGGTGCATTTATGTAGTATGGGGTACATTCAAAATGTCTTTCTCGGGAGGGAAGTATGTTCGATTTTCTTGGTGGTTGTTCAGTTATGATAGACTGAGGTTTTGTTTTTCTTAATTTTAGGTTGGGGTTGTTGGAGATGTGTTCATTTTTGAAGTTTGTTTTGTAAGTCAAAAATATATACATACATTCATACATACATACATACAAACATACATACATACATATATATATATATATATTATATATATATATATTATATATATATATATATGTTAATAAAAGAACATATGCATATATATAAACATATATGTACGTACCTACCTCTACATGTACATATACACGCATATATGTGTACAGGACACCAAAAAGACGTCGAACACATAGAGAGACGAAAAACAAGACACAAACCAAGGAACAGGACAAGAAAAAAAAGGGGAGTACAGGACAATGAGCACAACGAAAAAACCCCTTCTTCAGTCGCTAAGATTTCATCTACTCTACGTTTCGAAGGATAAAAGCGAGACGTATCTTCGAAGAAACTTCCTTCCTGCGAAAAGCAATATATATATATATATATATATATATATAAATGTATGTATGTATGTATGTATATGTATATATTATTTTATTCTTTTGTATGTTTCAGCCCTAAGGCTGTGGCCATGCTGGAGCACCATCAGTGTTATCACCTTTTAAATGGCCAATCTTATATGATTGGCTTTTGGTGAAGAAGGGAGTTCGACACTGTTATCCTCTATATTCATCATTATTATCATTTAACAGCTGCTTTCCATGCTGGGATCTCTTTGACAGTTTGACCAGATCTGGTAAGTTGGAGCTGCACCAGATTCCAGCCATCTATTTTGGCTTGGTTCTTATACCATTCTTAACATCAACTACTTTACAGAACGTACTGAGTCTTTTTTTTTTTGTATCACCAGTGCAGGTGCTCTTTTACATGTCACACATATATACATACAGATACAAACACACACACAAGCATATACACTTACATGAGTACACATACGCACACACACATATGGATATATGCATCAGCATAGTGCAGGTATGGCTATATGGTTAAGGAGTTCAATTCTGAATCTTGAACTTTCAGGCTGAGTCCTACTGTAAAGCACCTTAGACAAATATCTTCTTTTATAGCCTTGGGCTGACTGAAGCTTTATGAATGTATTTAGTAGACAGAAACTGAAGTGTGTGTGTGTGTGTGTGTGTGTGTGGTTGTGTGTGTATGTGTGTGTGTTCCTATTTTGATATCAAGTAATAGAAGTAAATGAGTCTCACTATCATAAAAACAATGTCCTCTGTTTCTAATGTTCCATGTAAACATGTCCAGTCATGTAGAAATAATAACTTGTTGGGACACAGAGTGGCTATAGCAACAGGAAGGGTGTCCAGCCTTATGAAATCTGCCTCAATGAAATCCATGTAAACCATACAAGCATGAAAAGTGGATGTCAAAATGATGTTCATGAATAATGAATGATTTTACACACACACGCATTTATATAGTATATTGTGTTGCTGCATGCCATATCATCATTATCG
>NC_042998.1:159479544-159527044 GCF_006345805.1 Octopus sinensis
ACGCCAACCACTCCGTGAGTGTAGTGGGTGCTTTTTACGTGCCACCCGCACAGGTGCCAGACAAAGCTGGCAAACGGCCACGAAACGGATGGTGCTTTTACGTGTCACCGGCACGGGGGCCAGGCGAGGCTGGCAACGGACACGAACGGGGCAACGGACACGAACGGGCAACGGATATACTCTTTTACTTGTTTCAGTCCTATGACTGGCCATGCTGGAGCACCGCCTTTAGTTGAGCAAATCGACCCCGGGATTTATTCTTTGTAAGCCCAGTACTTATTCTATCGGTCTCTTTTGCCGAACCGCTAAGTGACGGGGACGTAAACACACCAGCTATATATATATATATATATATATATTATTGTGTCTGGGGAGAGTCATTATCTTTTAATGCCTTATTAATTGACACACTCACCATTTCAATTTCCACTCATTTACTTATTTAGAAAAATAAATAAATTAGTAAATGAGTGGAAGTCAAACAGGTGAGTGTGTTAATTAATAAGGTATTAAAACAGAATAACTCTCCCCAGGCACAATAAAATGTTTCAACACACAAATTCACATAAAGAATCTTGCAAACCGAATACAAAAACAACATATATATATATGTGTGTGTGTGTGTGTATCATCATTGCTTAACATCTGCCTTCCATACTGGCATGGAGCATGGAGTTTTATAAGTGCTAAAGTACGAAACTCTCAGCCCATGAGTCCCTGTTACTTCTACCAAATACAAATAAATGTATATGTATATTACAGATACAAACACATATACACATATATACACACACACATACACACATGCACACACACAGATTTATATATATATATATATAGTCACACATGCACACACATTCTGACAGAGAGAAAAGGGACAAAGAAAGTGAAAGAGTAAGACAGTGAGAGAGGGAAAAAACTGTAATAGTCAATTTATTCAAAGCAGGGACATGAAGTGTAACAATGCAATATAGTAACATGCTTCAGTGGTCAGGCTATAAACACATGAATGCATTTCATATGATTTCCAAGCTCATTCCTGGGCTGGCTCTCACACCACACGTTGTTGTTGCTGTAATATCTAATGCTAAACACTCAGAGATAGATCGATGTTGCATCATATTTCCAACAGCACAATGTTTGAAGTGAATGAGGGTTGCTTGAACTGCTAAAAATAGCAGTCAAATTTCTCCTAAATTGCATCATACTCAATTCATTTAAGAATATATTTGATTATGCAAGTGCCTGATGTACAGACAAAAATGGATGGTTGCAAGTGGAATGCCTTTGATCATGTGGTGGTTCCATCAGCTCTGGACTGAGACTAAACAACAACAGCACCAACAGCAAACAACAAAAAGAATAAAATGTTCAAAATAAATAAACCACTAGTCGATAAGAGGTTGAATTCACATGCATTGAATTATCATGTTATATATTCAGAGCAAGAAAGTGACAAAATATTCATGCACACTCATACATGCATATATATTTATATATATGTATATATATATGTATATTCTTTTATTCTTTTGTTTGTATCAATCATTTGACTGCAGTCATGCTGGAGCACCACTTTAAAAGGTTTTTTAGTGAAGGAAATCTTTCCCAGGGCTTATTCTTTGTAAGCGTAGTACTTATTCTATCGGTCTCTTTTGCCAAATCATTAAGTTATGGGGACGTAAACACACCAACATTGGTTGTCAAGCAATTGTTGGGGGACAAACAGAGAAACAAAGACACACACACACACTGTAGGCTTCTTTCAGTTTCCATCTACCAAATCCACTCACATGGCTTTGGTCAGCCCAAAGCTATAGTAGAACATACTTGCCCAATGTGCCATGCAGTAGGACTGAACCCAGAATCATGTGGTTGGGAAGCAAGCTTCTTATGACACAGCCATGCTTGTGCCTGGTGTATTTATATATGTCTGATCAGTAAGTATCCTGACTGTTGCTATAGTAACGAAGCTAAAGCACACAGAGTAAAGCTGCTTGACACAGATCGACCTTAAACTCTGCTATGCATGTGCACTAAGTTTTAACATTCCAGGTTACTTCCACTGTTTACATCACCACTTCGAAGGAAGATGTATAGCTTGTGATCGTCACATTGATCATGACAGAGAAAGTTGTCGTGACAATATCTGCTCACAGGCCTACGCAAAGTTGCAAAAGGTGTATGAGCCATACACAAGTGTATGAGTGGTTCAGATGTTTCAAAGATAGCCAAAAAATGTTGATATTGACGAACATTCTTGGAGACTTGCAACCAGCTGAACTGAAAAATACATTACAGATGTGCATACTGCTGTGAGAGGAAATCGTCATCTGTGAGCTGTTAGAAGATGTGCAGATTAGTTACGGTTCAGTTCAGTCCATTATCACTGAAGATTTGAGTATGAGACGTGTTTCTGCCAAGTGTATGCCAAAATAGCTTTCAGCTGACCAAAAAGACACTCGGGTTTCAGTTGCACAAGATCTCCTTGATTGTGTCAAGAACAATAAAACTTTGTGTAGTCCTCTCAGCAGGTATTGCCAAGCTTTAGGCAAAATTTGATGCAGATTTTCTGCTCAACTTTTGGTGTCATGGTCAATGCGACGATCACACGCTACACACATTCCTTCCAAGCACTGCTGTAAACAGTGGAAGTAAGCTAGAACATTAAAACTTAGTGCACATGCACTGCACAGCAGAATTCAAGGTTAATCTGTGTCCATCAGCTTCACTCTCCATGCTTTAGCTTCATTACTATAGCAACAGTTTGGATACTTATTGATCAGACCATGTATATATACAGGGGCTGGACATCATAGCATCATAATTTTGAAAAGTCTATAAAACCATCAATAGCTTGTTTATTTTTATGCTTCTTGATTTATTATTAGTGTTGCTTAATATGTTTTATTAAAATTGCTGTTTCTTTTCATATATCATCAGAAGAAGGTAATTAAAATTCATTAAAATGACAGCTCTATCGGACTTTCAAAAAGGTCAAATTGTTGGTGCTTGTATGGCAGGTGCTAGTGTGACAAAAATAGCTGAAATGTTTGGTGTATCAAGAAGTACTGTCTCAAAAGTAGTGACAGCCTTTTAGAAAGAGGGAAAATCCTACTCTCAAAACAAAACTCCGGATCACATAAGTACAGCTCTCAAAATTACTGCAGAGCTTAATGACCACCTCAAGATCCCAGTTTCCATGAAAACTGTTCACTGGGAGCTGCACAAAGCTGGATTTCACAGGAGGGTTGCAATCAGAAAACCACAGCTTTCAAAAACAAATGTTGCAAAGTGTTTAGAGTGGAGTAAAACTCTACCAGATTGGTCCCTAGGGCAGTGGAAGAATGTTATCTTCTCAGACAAGTCAACCTCTACCTTATTTCTGTATACATGTAGAGACCGAGTATACATGTAGAGACCGCAGACAGCCAAAAGAAGAATTTGACCCAGACAGCCTTCTTCCAACTGTTAAACATGGAGGAGAATCTGTGATGATCAGGGGGTGGGGCTATATCTTCGAAATCCGCCAGCCCAATGGTTTCCCTTCATGGCAGAATTAATAGTCAAAACTATTTAAGCAGAATATATCTAATCAAATTCATCCTATGGTGGCAGAACTGTTTCTGGTGGAAAACGCAATCTTTCAAGATGATAATGTACCGATTCACACAGCTAAAGTTGTTACTGAATGGCACAAGGAACATTCTAGTGAAGTTGAACATTTTATCTGGCCATCACAGTCCCCATATCTCAATATTATTGAACATTTATGGTGTATTTTAGAAAAACAAGTAAAGAGTTGATATCCTCCACCATCATCACTGCAAGAACCGGAGACTGTTTTAGCTGAATAATGGACAAAAATTCCTTTGGAAACAATTCAAACTTTGTACAAGACCATACCCTGTAGAATTCAAGCTGCCAAAGGTGGTCCTACACAATACTAAAATAAATTTGTTTGAAATTTTAAGGTATTTCCATAATTCCGTCCAACTCCTGTATATATATCTCTTTTACTTGTTTCAGTCATTTGACTGTGGCCATGCTGGAGCACCGCCTTTAGTCAAGCAAATCGACCCCAGGACTTATTCTTTGTAAGCCTAGTACTTATTCTATCAGTCTCTTTTGCTGAACCACTAAGTTACGGGGACGTAAACACACCAGCATTGGTTGTCAAGCGATGCTGTGGGGACAAACACACACACATACACATATATATATAACGGAAAGCTTTATGAAAATAGACAAAAGACGAAGGCAGGTTTACGGAAATAAACAAAAGACGAAGGCAGGTGGAACACAAACAAACAATTGTATTAGTATGGCGCTCAGGAAATATAAATAAAACAAATACATATGCATATATACGACGGGATTCTTTCTGTTTCTGTCTACCAATTCCACTCACAAGGCTTTGGTCAGCCCGAGGCTATAGTAGAAGACACTTGCCATGCAGTGGGACTGAACCCGGAACCATGTGGTTGGTAAGCAAGCTACTTACCACACAGCCACTCCTGTGCCTATACATATATTGACGAGTTTCGTTTTTTCACTTCCCTGAAGAGAAGATTGCATTGTTTTATACCATTTATTCTTTTGAATATCAGTGAAATCTTCGAAATATGTGTCGAAAGTAAAAGTATTTGATTTATACCTGCGTTTCAAAATCAAATTCAATGACTAGCATCTGTGCTAGCAGGATGCCAAGAGCACCATCTGAGCATGATCATTGCCAGAGCAGCCAAATGGCTTCTGTGCCAGTGGCACGTAAAAGGGCACCATTCGAGCGTGATCGTTACCAACATCACCTTACTGGCACCTGTGCTGGTGGCATGTGTAAAAGGATTCGAGCGAGGTCGTTGCCAGTACTGCCTGACTGGCTCCCATGCTGGTGGCACGTAAAAAGCACCCACTACACTCTCGGAGTGGTTGGCATTAGGAAGGGCATCCAGCTGTAGAAACTCTGCCAAATCAAGATTGGAGGCTGGTGCAGCCATCTGGTTCGCCAGCCATCAGTCAAAATCGTCCAACCCATGCTAGCATGGAAAGCGGACGTTAAATGATGATGATGATATATATATATATATATATATACACACACACATATATATACATATATATGCATATATATATATATATATATATATATACGGAATAGAGTAGATAAAATCTGGGCTATATATGTTTCATAGCAAGCTGAACCTCAGAAGTGGTAAATATCCAAGTGACGTGTATACTGACATGTATACGTATTCAATCAGAATGTATAGAAAGCAATCTTCCATGCATTAACATGTATCTCCTTGCAGCAATATAAATTTTCATTTAATGAAGATATCCTTGGCCTGAAGAGTAGCCTGTGGTATAAACATTGCCAGGATATTTACCACTTCTGAGGTTCTGCTTGCTATGAAACATATACAGCCTGGATCTTATCTACTCCATTCTATAACTCTTGTATTCTTATTCGCACACCTGGCAAACCATGGTTGCCTACTATGAAATATAAAAAGAATTTTTTTTTAGTGTATCATACTTTGATATGAAAAAGCCCACAACCTTCTGTCTCAATAAACCACTATTGCCCCAGAAATTTGTTTTTTTATATTTACTACAGATTACTTGAAACTAATTTTCTTCTGACACCTCGATCTCTAGATCTTATACTTTATATATATGTACATATGTGCATGTATCATCATCATCATCATTTTAACGTCCACTTGTCCATGCTGACAAGAGTTACACAGAATTTGTTTTGGCAGGTTTTCTGAAGTATTGGTGTGGCTGTGTGGTAAGAAGCTAACTTCTGAACTACATGGTTTTGGATTCAGTCCCATTGACTGGCACCTTGGGCAAGTATCTTTTATTGTAGCCTCAGATTGACCAAAGCCTTGTAAGTGGATTACAGAGAGGAAAACTGAATGAAGCTCATGGTACATTGCTAGCCACTACACATTCTATATTTTATCTCCTTGGTTCTTTCTGTGTCCCTTTCTGTGGAAGAGCATAGGCTTGAAACGTTACAGACTTTTTCACTTCCCGAGTGTTATACTATTACATCTGTTTGTTGTCTACACCACCCACCCTCATATTTTGTTTTTTGTGAATTCTCCCCCTATATATATATATATATATATATATTGTGTCTGGGAAGAGTCATTCTTTTTTAGTGCCTTATTATTTAACGCACTCACCAGTAAAGTTTCCAATCATTTACTCATTTATTTTTCCTAAAATTTTCGATGCGCCTTGCAACCTTTTCAAGAGTCACCAAGGACTGTTGAAAAGGTTGCAAGATGCAACGAAAATTTTAGAAAAATAAATAAATGAGTGGAAACCTTACTGGTGAGTCTGCTAAATAATAAGGCACTAAAAGAGAATGACTCTCCTCAGACACAACAATATATGCTTCAACACATCATCATCATCATCGTCGTCGTTTAACGTCCGTTCTCCATGCTAGCATGGGTTGGACGGTTCGACCGGGGTTCTGGGAAGCCAGAAGGCTGCACCAGGCTCCAGTCTAATCTGGCAATGTTTCTTCAGCTGGATGCCCTTCCTAACACCAACCACTCCGTGAGTGTAGTGGGTGCTTTTTACGTGCCACCTGCACAGGTGCCAGGCGGGCTGGCAACGGCCACGGTCAGATTGGTGTATTTTATGTGCCACCGGCACGGAAGCCAGTCGAGGCGGTGCTGGCATCGGCCACGAGTCGGATAGTGCTTTTTACGTACCACCAGACCAGGGATCCTGGCTGGTTCCATTCGATTTCGATTTCGCTTGCCCCAACATGTCCTCACAAGCAAAGGGGGTTGGCATGGGTGCCTGTCGTACGGTCGCATTGGAGTATTTTACTTGCCACGGCCACGAGTCGGATAGTGCTTTTTACGTACCACCAGACCCAGGATCCTGGCTGGTTCAATTCGATTTCGATTTCGCTTGCCCCAACATGTCTTCACAAGCAAAGGGGGTTGGCATGGGTGCCTGTCGTACGGTCGCATTGGAGTATTTTACGTGCCACGGCCACGAGTCGGATAGTGCTTTTTACGTACCACCAGGCCAGGGATCCTGGCTGGTTCAATTCGGTTTCGATTTCGATTTCGCTTGCCCCAACATGTCTTCGCAAGCATGGGGGTTGGCATGGGTGTCTGTCATCGGATGAGGTTCTATATCGACTTCGCTTGCCTCAACCGGTCCTTTGTGTCCAAGGGAGGAAAGGCATTTATAAGTGGGCTGGGCTCACTTGTCCTGCCTGGTCTTCTCACGTACAGAATATTTCCAAAGGTCTCGGTCTCTGTCATTTCCTCAGTGAGGCCTAAAGTTCGAAGGTCGTGCTTCACCACCTCGTCCCAGGTTTTCTGGGTCTACCTCTACCTCTTCCACGGGTTCCCTCACTGCCAGGGATTGGCACTTTCTCACATACCTATCTTCATCCATTCTCGCCACATGACCATACCAGCGCAATCGTCTCTCTTGCACACCACAACTGATGCTTCTTAGGTACAACATTTCTCTCAAGGTGCTAACGCTCTGTCGAGTATGTACACTGACATTACACATCCATCGGAGCATACTGGCTTCATTCCTCACGAGCTTACGCATGTCCTCAGCAGTCACGGCCCATGTTTCGCTGCCATGTTTCGCTGCCATGGCTGTTCGTACACACGCATCATACAGTCTGCCTTTTACTCTGAGCGAGAGGCCTTTAGTCACCAGCAGAGGTAAGAGCTCCCTAAACTTTGCCCAGGCTATTCTTATTCTAGCAGTTACACTTTCAGCGCACCCACTCCCACTACTGACTAAACTAACTCTCATAAACACATGAACTCACATAAAGAATCTTGCATATATATATATATCTTTTACTTGTTTGAGTCATTAGACTGTGGCCATGCTGAGATACCACCTTGCAGAATTTTAGTCGAACTAATCAACCCCAGTAATTATTTTTTTCTAGGCCTGGTACCTATTCTATTGGTCACTTTTGCTGAACTTCTAAATTACAGGGAAATGAACACACTAACACCAGTTGTCAAGTGGTAGTAGGTGACAAACACCAATACAGACAGACAGATAGACATAAACACACACATATATGATGGGCTTTCAGTTTTTGTCAATCAAATCCAATCACAAGGCTTTGGTTGACCTGAGGCTATAGTAGGAGACAGTTGGCCAAGGTATCAAGTGGTGGGATTGAACCCAGAACCATGTGGTTGGGAAGCAAACTTCTTACCACACAGCAGCACCTGCACCTATATATATATATATATATATATATATATATTGATAAAACGGTAAGATAACAAAAGAAAGAAAGAGACCTCAATATTATGTAAATAGAGGAAATTTATCTATACAATATGTTACATTACTCGTAGTCAAGATAAACTCTGAGTTTCAGATGCCGAAGTGGAAATCCACAACACCATCTCTTCGGTTATCTGCTATTTGAAAACGTTATGAAAAAATACCGTTAAAAATGAAGGGAAATTACTCTGTTATAACTCTGCTTTGCCTGCGTACTTATACATCGCTCGCATTTTTTCGTCATAAAAATTATATAAAAATACATAAAAATATATAAAAATATATAAAATCTTCTTGGGACATAACACAGAAAAGCATGTTCTTCCGTTTTTCTTTAGGGACCAAAAAACGTAACAGAAATTTAGTCACATGTGGGCATGATCCGAAAATCTCTGTCCTTGTATTTAGACATGTGGTAGGGTCTAAGCTGCTTTTCCAGATAAGCCTCTCTCCCTGTCGCATAAACCGCACCTTCCCTGCCGTTAGTATAGGGCTTACATCTGCCAAAATCTTCCATTGTATGTTATAACGACACCTTTATCTCTTAAAGACAAATATGATTGGATAATTGTGTCGCTTTTCTTTTGTTCCAGTGCCTAAAGCTCAAATTGTGGTTATTGAACTGGCCTTGAAATTACCCTCTGTCAGGCCCACGTATTTCTTCGTCGAAACGGTGTCTTTAGTGGTTATAGAGTTTTACGGTAGCTTCATATATGATGGTCTTGGACATGCAAGCTCCATTTAGCGGGCACAATTCTTTATTCCTGCATGAACAGCTGTTTTCTTCTTGTGTTTTTTGTATGTTATGATTGATTATGTTTTTAAAATTGGTAGTTGACTAAAACTATTTTTAAATTTTGTGTCTATTGAAGAGTTTCCTATAAGCATGGTTAACTGGAAATGTCTATCTATCAGTGCTAGGAAATATTTACCTATATTGAAGGCCACCTCGGTGAGTAAGGGGCGTAAACAGATGACCTTCCTATTTCTATTATTCCTTTTCCTTATTTTTGGGCTGGTGATAGTGTATATTTTATTTTTTCGTCTAAAACCACTATCTTTTAAAGCTTTATTATAAACTGGGGCAACGCTATTGAAGATGTCCTCATTAGATGAGAGGCTAGAAATCCTCTTACTAATATTTTTAACTAAATTTTTGAATACTATAGGGGGATGGCATGAACCTACATTAATATAACTTAGTCTATCATTTGGCTTCCTATAAGGCTTATAAATATTATTATTAAGATCTAAGGAACGTCTAAGAAATTGACTAACCGTCAGGTTAGTGTCTATAGTTATACTAAGTCCGAGTGGTTCATTAACTGGATAATATCCTTCCTAAAACGATCTTGTGCTGGTCCATTTGTATTAGCTGTTAAGGCGAGGGCATCATCTTTGTAGATGGCGAAATGTTACGTTAGGGAATGTCTTACCGTAAACTCTATAACCACTAAAGACAACCGTTTCGACGAAGAAATACGTGGGCCTGACAGAGGGTAATTTCAAGGCCAGGTTTCAATAACCACACTTTGAGCTTAGGCACTGAACAAAAGAAAATCGACACAATTATCCAATTATATTTGGTCTTTAAGAGATAAAGGTTCGATTATAACATACAATGGAAGATTTTGGCCAGATGTAAGCCCTATACTAACGGCAGCGAAAGGTGTGGTTTATGCGACATGGAGAGATTGCTTATCTGGAAAAGCAGCTTAACCCTACCACATGTCTAAATACAAGGACAGAGCTTTTCGGATCATGCCACATGTGACTAAATTTCTGTTACGTTTTTGGTCCCCTAAAGAAAACGGATAGAACGCTTTCTGTGTTATTTCCCAAAGAAGATTTTTATATTTTTATATATTTTTTATGTATTTTTATATATTTTTATGACGAACAATGCGAGCGATGTATAAGTACGCAGGCAAAGCAGAGTTATAACAGAGTAATTTCCCTTCATTTTTACCGGTATTTTTTCATAACGTTTTCAATAGCCAGATAACCGAAGAGATGTGTTGTGGATTTCCACTTCGGCATCTGAAACTCAGAGTTTTATCTTGACTACCGAGTAATGTAACATATTGTATAGATATATATATATATATATTTTAATCTTTTAATCTTTTACTTGCTTCAGTAATTTGACTGTAGTCATGCTGGCACACAGCCTTAAAGGGTTTAAGTTGAAAAAATCAGCCCCGAACCTAATCTTTGTAAGCCTAGTACTTATTCGATCAGTTTTTTTTTTTTTTTGCTGAACTGCTAAGTTACATGTATATAAACACACCAACATCAGTTGTCAAGTGATAGTTGGGAGACAAACACAGACACAAAGGCCCAAACACACAAATATATATAAATATATATATTATACAATGGAATTCTTTCAGTTTCCATCTGCCAAATCCATTCACAAGGTTTTGGTCAGCACAAAGCTACAATAGAAGACAATTGCCAAGGGTACCATGCAGTGGGACTGAACCTGGAACCATGTCACTGGAAAGCAAGCTTCTTACCATGCAGCTATGCCTGTACCAATAAATAGATATATATATATATGGATATAATGGACACAGCCAAAACTTTTTGCACTAAGTCAACAAATGTTGGCTATGTTCATCTGTTTAAAATCTTACCTGTTGAAAATACACACTCATGATCCACTGATAAGTTGGATCTATGATTATGAATTGGATTTGGTACTTGCATATCTAAGGCAGCCTGCTAACACTTGAAGTCTACAGAGTTGTTCTATTTCACTGTGAGCTCTGTGTGATTGTACCTAGCCATTTCTGGCATCCTATATATTGATGTGCCTTGATTCTTAAGAACCCTTATAACTAAATTTTATACATATTTATACTCTGACCAAATTTAGGTCAGTAGAGTCATATAGTACTATGTACTTGTTCTTGAGAAGTTCTGATTGTTAATTCTTAACACACACACGTGTGTTAATGTATGTGCATGTGTGTATGTTTGAAATCATGTGATGTGTGAGTATTAAATGGTTGTCACTGTCATACAAGCAATACCATTCATATCCAGTATTCTGAGAAATCATGTCCAGCCATTGGTAAATATTGCCTTACTTAGAAACAGGTGAGGTTAGACAACAGGAAGGGTTTCAAGTCATAGAAAATTTGCCTCAATAAACTCCATCTGACCCATGCAAGTATGGAAAAGTGGGCATGAAAATAATGAGCAGTATGTTTATGTCTAAACATTCATCAAGCCCTGCCCCTGCATCCAGTCAGTTCCCATCAAGCTTTCCCCACCTCTTATCTTCCTAACATCCATCCTTCCATCACTCTTTTAACAATGGTACTATTCAGTTGTTGTAATCATACGATGGCAGAATCCGCATGTTTCATCCCCTTTGTGTGACCAGTTACTGCTCCCTCTCCCTGGAACCACCTCTTTTAACATTTCTCTTCATTCTCAATATCATCCTTCCCCATCTTTTATTTCCACTGTTCACTCTTTTTTTCATATTCATTAATCATAGCAGATTAGGAAATATCTCAGAGAGATGGATCCTAACTGGAATACTGTTCAGAGGGTTGCCCATGATGCACTTACTCTCAGTTATTAGACCCTCCAGTGCTGTCAGCACAATGAGCAATCAGCCTTTTCCAAACATCCTGATTACTTGCCTAACTTCTAGCTCCACTCAGGCCTGCCCCAACTGCCATCATGCCATCCTGGAACATACTGCACTATATCTTCGTTGGTCTTCCTCTCAGCCTGTATCATCCTTCCAGCTACCACTCCATCACAATGGTAGTATTTCTCTCCTGCAGTAATTGAAGCACATGGCCAGCAAAGCATATCTGCCTGTAAAACATATAAGTCACCATGTCCTGCACACTTCCCATACCAGCTCTTCTCATCACCTCTTCATTTCTCAATCTGTCCAGGTAAGAGATGCCCAGGATTGAACATGGGTAGCACCAATGAAATCTGTCCAGCAATTGAGAGATCATGACCCCATACCTGATCTAACCTGACCCCTTTCTATGCCTCCAATTATTTCTCCCTATCTTCCAAGCTACAATACAACATAAGACTACTATCTTTAACACCCACTTGTATCTATTGTGGACAGTACTGCTTCACCTTTTTCATCCAGTGCATCATCTTTTTTTTTTTTATCTACCTTCAGGTGTATTAAACTGCTATTCTCCAGCCTTCCTGTACATCCACTTATCACCTCCTCCCTCTTGACCTATTTCTTTTTCCTTCTCCCTCATGCTTATATCTACCATCAACCACACCTCCACACTTGTACATCATTCACTACATTTCCCTCTACTCCCATCTCTAACCACCTGTCACTCTCTTCTCACACTCATATGAACTTATCCATCCACTGACAGGGGTTGAACAGAATGACACAATCCAAATTAGTTCTTAGTCAGTGTTACTATCCTCCTAGATAAGTTGAAGGAAGCCATATCTTACCCATATCTTGCCCATGTCTTACTCATGTCTAATTCTGGAGTGGTTTTTATGACTGGATGCCCTTCCTAATACAAACTACTTCAACCACTTTACAGAGTGCCATAGGGGCATTTTATCATGACACTAGCAACAGAGGGGTTGCTTTGTCCCTTGCAAAACAAAAATGTCCTCTTTACTCAATGCTGTTTCTATTCTTTCAAAAGTAATGTGACTTATGTGAGAAGTGGAAGAAAAAGTAATGACTAAGAGGGTGATAAGTATGTGTGTGTGTTTGATGGGGGAAGCTGACTGATATAACTGAGAGGATGGTAAAGGTGATAGTAATGGAAGAGAGACAGTGATAGATACAACTCGCTTGTTGATAAAGCAACTGAATAGTATGAGTGGTGTGGTTGGTTAACAATGAAGATGAATGATGGTAACAAAGAGTGTGAGCTGTATAGAAATAGAGATGAGTGATGGTAAGTGACAATGATAAATATTAATGAGGAGACATTTGAGGAATGAAACAAAGAGATATAGCTAACATTAAAGAAAGATGATGACAGGAGTAGTGAATATGGACAGATTCAGTGTTATCTCTCTTTATACATGTGTTATGATGGAAGAGAGATGGAAAGATAGAGGGGTGATAGAAGAAGAAAACCATTGTTATAAAGAGTGATGGTTAGAAGGGTTTAATAGCAACAGATAGAATGTCATCCTTTCGTATGAAGGCAGTGTTGCAAAGTGGATAAGAGAGAGGATGTGATAGATGAGAGGGTAACAAAAAGAGCTGTAGATGAAAACTGAACTGCTATACAATGAGCAAAAAGCCGACCAACCCGTGTGTGTGTACATATATGTATATATTATATATATATATAAGCACACACACACACATGCATACAGTTTTTGATGACAAGTCCTAACTGTAATTTTTGGCTTACATTAACATAATAACAATATCTTGTCACATTAACCAACTATTTAATTTAAATGATTCATAATGCTTAATTGTGGTCTCTTGCTAATCCAGTAATATGCAACCGCTACAACCAATAGAATGACTTGTCTGTTAATTAGTACGCACCAATTAATTAGTCACATCACGTTCTCATTCTAATGATATTTTAGATGAAGTTGGAAACAACTACATGCTTACAAATTGTAGTCTTACTTGTATCTGGAATGAAGCAAACATGTTGTATAAAAGTTAGAAATATCATAGCAGATGTTGTGAAAAACAATGCAGTAATATCACGACTATTGCATCAAGAATTCACAGGGGTCCTCCTCGCATGACCTCAGCTGCTACACAAAATAAATAAGGGGATCATTTTAGTTGCTGTCATAGATGTGGTTATTTTAAAATTAAGTAATAATTTTCAAACTTGATATAGTGATGTAATTTTTCACACTGAATTCAAATTTAGGATTCATTTATTCTAAAGAAAATTTAGGAAAATGTTAAGGAGGTTCAGAGTTTGATCATTTTTAATCCAGTCAGGAAACAGAAATTAGAAGCTGGCATTTTCAGCATCATAGCTGTCTGTCAGAAATTGATAGACAGCAATAACACAGACACAAAATGATATCACTCCTCAAAATTTATGGTGATGGTTGCAGTAGTGAACATGTCACAATGGTAAATGTGTCACAGTGGGGAACATGTCACAATCATGCAAATATAGAGTCCTTGTCACAATAAAAACAGGGCAGACTACAGCTTTGCTTGTTACTATAGAAACAGACACCAATGTGAGATTTACAGTTATGTGTATAATGGTGGTTTTTTATTGAGTAAAATGTTACAAATTTTAAGAATTAACTTTTATTAATTTATGTAAAAAAATAAATTTCATTTTCATAATAGCATACAAAATTTAGTTTACAAATCTGAAAACAATTGAAAGAAAATTGAAATAATACAAAATCTGTGACTGCAACCCTAAAAATTCAAGTAAGGTTCATCTTTTTATGTATTCTTGTGAAATTGTTCAAAAGTATGAGGAATATTTTCCTGAATCATCTATAACTAAATAATAAAAAATTCCAGCTAAAACTTTGTCGTCTTGCTGGAAAACTAGACATTGGAATGCTTGAGCAGCTGATTCATTTGTAATGATGAAATGCTTGTGTTCACATGTGCTCACTTCATCATTCAAATCGACATTACCTATACAGGTGCACAATGTGTCACGTGTCAGATGCCAAAATATTCACAGAACAATGTGAAATGAAGTATTTTGCTTAAGAACACAATGCCCAGTCTGGGAATCAAAATTATGATCTCGCGATCATGAATGCAACTCCCTAACCACTAAGCCACATGTACATATATTTATATTTATCTCTATATATATAAAAGGCAGTTTGTCTGTCAGGTTGTACCCTCACCCTGACCATGGCTTTCAACCGATTCTGATGAAACTTGACACACACATAGCCCAATGTCATAGTTATTATTAAAACATGTATTAAAAACTTTAGTTTGAATAGATTACATTTATTCTCATCAAAAACTCAATGAGAAACTTGAGCCTGGTGTTTCTTGCACAACAATTGGGTCGTATTTCTGATAGACACACACGAAGTTCATCTTCCGCAGACAGCAATTGTGCTCGCTTCTTGTGCTTGATGGTTGTCAGGACTGAAAATCCAAATTCACAGAAGTAGGAGGTTGAAAACTGCACAAGAAGTTGCAGCACTTTCTGGGCTATTGCAGGATATTCCTTTTCAACCAGCAACCAAAATGCATTCAGGTGAAGCTCAGAATGTTTCAACTTTAATGTTCTGTCATTTAAATCACTGGCAAGTTCTTCTTCTTCTGTTAATGTGAACTGTTCTTCAAATGGCACAAATTCCACAAATGGGTTTCTAATCCAGTCATACTGGTCAACAGATATCGATGGAAAATATTTGTCAAGATTTGTTAACAAAGTGTGTAAATGGTTCAAAATCAGTAGCACAGTTTCTTGACAATTCCTTTTAAAAGCACCTGGAAACATTTCCAAATTTCCTGCAACTATGTGCTTCTTCCATATTGTCAATTTCTTCTGAAAAGCATTTATTTTGTCAGTAGAAAACAAGATATTTTCGTTCCTGCCCTGCATGTCATTGTTCAAGAGGAAAGCTCATGAAATATATCGGCAAGATATGCTAACTTGGAACACCAATGGTCATCACTCAAACATTCTAAAAAGTCTTTCAGGTTTTCTTGCAAACAAAAGGTCAATAACTCTTCTCTTAATTCATAAAAACAAGACAATACTTTTCCCCTTGACAACCATCATATTTCTGTGTGCTGGATTAAGGTGAAATGGTCTGCTTCCATACCCACACAAAGTTTCGCAAACTGTCAACATTTAAGTGGCCTCATTTTGAAGTAATTATCTATTTTCACTACCATATCCAATGCAGATTTTAGTTCAGGTCCAAGAGTTTTAGCAACTAGTGCTTCTCTATGAATGAAACAATGAGTATGGATAATATTTGGATTTTGTTTTTGTGTGATTAGGACAAAGCCTTTAAGACATCCTGTCATTGCAGGGGCACCATCTGTACAAATACCAACACAGTTTTTCCAGTTCAATCCACAATACTCTAAATATGAATTTAAAACATCAAATACATCTTGTCCTTTTCTTGTTTCTGGCAACTCTTTGCAACACAGGACGTCTTCTACAATAGCTTCATCATTAATAAAATGAACAAATACAAGGAGCTGTGATTTACCAGTGATGTCTGTACTCTCAACAACTTGAAGTGCAAACAACTTATGTTTCAGTATTTTTGACTTAATATTGCACTCAATGTCTCTTGAATTATTATGAATTATTATTATTACTTATTATGTTATCAGAAAGTGGAATTTTATTTAGCTCTGATACAGCATCCTCTCCAAACATTATCCTCACTATTTCTTGGCATGCAGGTAAAATTACAGTTTTAGCGATGGTATGAGATTTCATTTTTCATGCAACTATCTCCGCCACAGCATAACTTGCTTCTTGTCCTTTGTCACTCAACTTGAACTTTTAAGCAAACATAGAAACTTGCCTTTTATTAAATGCCAATTCTCTTTTAAGATATTGTTCCTTCTTGCCCGACAACTCTGGATGTTAGTCGTTAAGTGTCGTTTCAGTTTGGCTGGTGCCATAGCACTATTAGCCCGCTTCTCCCCAGAAACAGTACACAAAGGTGAAGAGCAGTCTGGGTTTCCAGTCCAAGTAAATCCCAGAGCTATGTAGTTTCCACAATATTGATGAACTTTTAGTTGCAAGTTAATTCCATCATTTCTTTGTAATTTCGACGAGGCAGCATCACTGGCAGTGGCTGCAGCTTCAACAGACTGCCTCAGACCCTGCGTCTCTTCATCTGTATCTAACTTATGTTTTTTTCAGAAATCTATCCATACTTGTAAGGCTGTAAGCAGAATTGTATATATATAAAAGCAAACCTAGTAGTGGCAGGACAAAATGATCTTTAAAGTGTAGCGAGTTTAATGATGTAAAATTTAGCCTTTTTTATTAATGTTTTTTTAGTAATAGGTATTTGATTATATTTAAACAATATGCATATAATAATAAAACAGATTTTCGGATTTGAATTTAAAATGTCGTTTATTTTTTCATTGTTCAGAAATTTGTAAGGAATTAATATTTATGCATATTTACATATCTTATAATTTAGTATCAGTTTCCCTATTTCTTATTTTTTTTTTACATATGTAATTCAACTCTCTTTCAAATTTTTTAATCGTAACATTTGACCAAATATTAATAGATGTCATACAAGAAAAAGATTTTACAAAAACGCCTTTTAAAAAGCTAAAGATCTTTTAAAAGGCGTATTAACAACAACACCTAAATGGCTTACACAGTTAAAATGTTTCTTCCAAATATAGTCACTCGTATTTTACAAAAGAAAATTAAACCATCATCTAAGCTGGCATGCAACTCGTAGATGTGCACGTATATGTACACACCAAGGATCAGGGTCATCTACGCTGGTGAGTAACTCGTAGTTGTACATGTCATAGGCCTACATATACACACCAAGGGTCAGGGTCATCTACACTGGCGTGCAAATCGTAGATGTACACGTAGGCCTAACATGTACATAGATATCTGCACAGGAGAATTAAAAATTACTGTCGAGTTTAGCATTTATGTAACTTCTTGCGTAACCCCTGGACTGTACTGGCGGAACCCTGGTTGAAAATCACTGATATATATATATGTATGTATGTATGTATGTATGTATGTATGTATGTATATATACACATACATACATACATATAGATATGTTTCTTTATTAACCACACACGGCCAAACACAGAGGGACATTTTCTTTTGAAGAAAGAAAAAGGAGAAAAATGAAGAAAAAGCCAGTCGAAAGGGATTATGTATCACTGATAATATTGTAAATGTTACAAAAAAGAAAAAAAGATTAGGTTTATCAGTGGAAGGAAAAGCCTACAGAAAAGACCACGGTAACCTCGGGCATTAATGTCCTACAAAGACACATTGCAATAAGTGACTCTCTTCTTTTCCTTTCTTTTCTTCATTCATAGGATTATGCTCATGGTGGCTCCATCATTCACACACGCCATCCTTGCTACATTCACCCATCTTTTATTGAAACATTTGCTAGACAAAACTTCCCTCTTTACTCTTACCTTCCTTTTTAAGTGATACTTGAAGAAGTTGAGGAGAGATTGACCAGATAGGAAAGTATTTGTCTCTAGGCCTTTCAGATGCATCCACCATACACACATTCTTTCACCATAGCCACAAGTATGATAAAAACCATGCATACATACATATATCATACATACATACATCATACATCATACATGCATACATCATCATCATTATTTACTGTCTGTTCTCCATGTTGGCATGGGTTAGACGGCTTGACTGGAGTTGGTGAGCTGGAGAGTTGCACCAGGTTCCAATCTGATCTGGCTGGAACCCTTCCTAGTACCAATCGCTCCAACAGTATAATGGGTGCTTTTCATGTGCCACTGGCATGGGTGCAAGTTACATAACACTGGTATTGGCCACAACTACACTTTCACTTGGTTTGACGAGTCTTCTCAAGGACAGCATATCACTAAATGTCTCGGTCACTTATCACCTCCATACGGCCCAACATTTGAGAGGTGCTCTTTACGTGCCACTGGCACAGATGTCTGTTATGTGACACTGGCATCGTCTATGACTATGGTTTCACTTGGCTTCATGGGTCTTCTTAAACACAGCATATCACCGAATGTCTCAGTCACATGTCATTGCCTCCATGAGGCTCAATGTTCAAAGATCATGCTTCACCACCTCTTTTATGTCTTCCTGGGTCTACCTGTTCCATTGGTTCCCTCCACTGTTAGAGATCATCACTTTTTTACATAGCTGTTCTCGTCCATATGCATCACATGACCATATCAGCACAGTTGTTTCTCTTGCACACCACATCTGATGCCTCTTATGCCCAGCTTGTCTCTCAAGATGCTTACACTGTCGTACATGCACACTGACATTACACATCCGGTAAAGCATACTAGCTTCATTTCTTTCAAGCCTACTCATGTCTTCAGCTTCACAGACCATGTTTTACTGCTGAGTAGCATGATTGTACACACACAGGCATCATACAGTCTGCCTTTCACTCTGAGGGAGAGGTTATTTGTTACCAACAGAAGTAGGAGCTCTCTGAACTTTGCCCAGCCTATCCATATTCTAGCAGTTATGCTCTCAGAGCATCCACCCCCACTACTGATTTGGTCACTGAAATAGTGGAAGTTATCAACTACTTCTAGCTTTCCCCACTGGCATTATTTTCTGTACATTTTTAGTGTTTATTGTACCCATGCACCTTCCACACACAAAAACTATTTTCCCTTACATATATACATTCATCATACATATATCATACATGTATACATACATACATACATACATACATACATACATACATACATACACACATACATATTTATGTTTATGTTTTCCAGTTTCAGCTCTTGAGCTGTGGCCATGCTGGGGCACTGCCATATGTACACATATTTAACATATTTAATCATTATTTATATCATTTTGGGTCGAAACTGATGCCTAGCAGTGAAATCATTCTACCATTGATTTACATCTGTTTCATTCAGTTTCTTGAGAGAAAATTAATTAGGAGTTAAATTTGTGTTGTGAGTTGGCTGATTTTCATACTTTCTTGAATAATCATAATCTACAAAGGTACAGGAAATTAATATTCCACCAGCAAACAAAAATTGATAGATTTTCCTTAGTGTTTTCGACTTCAGTCACATCATGGCTATTGTTTATTCTTGTTGTTATAGCTTTATGCTTTGATATTAATTGGAATATACACCAACATATACACAGACATACATATGTGTGTATGTGTGTGTGTGTGTGTGTGTAATTATTCTATTTCATTTACATTTACTTACTCTGCATTTTCTATTGAGTTCTACATTTGATAATGTTTAACCAGTGCATAACATAAAGCCACATATGTTAAACATTGACAAGTTTATTAAATACATACTTGTATATAACTATATATTTATATGGAAATGAGGAATCTAGGCTAGACGAGTGGCTTGTGAAAGTAGTATAGGCTATGTACAGAAGCTCTGCTCTTAAGGTGAAAGTTAACTATGAGTGCAGTGATGAATTTAGTGAACATGTAGGAGTTCATCAGGGTTTGATTCTCAGCCCCCTCCTATTCATCATTGTCCTCTAGACCATAACAGAAGAATTCAAGACTGGTTGCCCCTGGGAGCTACTCTATGCTGATGATTTTGCTTTCATTGCAGATTCTGTAACAGTACTAGAAAAGAAATTCCAGGTGTGAAGCTAAACTTGAAATCAAAAGGTCTTAGCAAAGACTAAGTTTCTAGTGAGCAATGTGTGTGGAAGATGTACAGAAACAGGAATGGCTGTGTGGTAAGTAGCTTGCTTATGAACCACATGGTTCTGGGTTCAGTCCCACTGCATGTCACCTTGGGCATGTGTCTTCTACTATAGCCTCGGGCTGACCAAAGCCTTGTGATTGGATTTGGTAGACAGAAACTGAAAGAAGCCTGTCGTATTTATGTATACATATATATATGTATGTGTGTGTATATGTTTGTGTGTCTGTGTTTGTCCCCCAGCATCACTTGACAACCGATGCTGGTGTGTTTATGTCCCTGTAACCTAGTGGTTCAGCAAAAGAGAACGATAGAATAAGTACTGGGCTTACAAAGAATAAGTCCAGGGGTCAATTACTTCGACTAAATGAGGTGCTCCAGCATGGCTGCAGTCAAATAACTGAAACAAGTAAAAGAGTAAAAAGAGTAAAGAGTAAACCATAATAAAAACTACAGATACTCAGAAAATGTATTTTCTTAAATGCCCCAGAAGCTTTTTAGAGGTAGTGGTTAATTTCTGCTACCTGAAGGATCTACTTAGCAGTAGGAGATGTTCAGAAAGTATAATCACTAGAAAAAGAATAGGATGGAAAAAATGCAGTAATCTTTTACTTCTGTTGGCAACCAAAGGTCTCTCTCTCCAAAGGAAAATTCTATGATGTATGTATACGAACAGCAATTTTACATGGTAGTGAGAAATGGACTCTGAATGCAGAGGACATGTGAAGGTAAAGAAGAACGAAGTTAGTATGCTCCACTGCATGTGCAATATCAGTAAATAAGTTCACCAGAGCCTTAATGCACTGTGAGAAAATTTAGGCATAAGAGGAATTAGATGCAGTGTACAAGATGTTGGTAGGGTCATGTGATGTTTATGGATGCAGACAGTTGCATAAAGAAGTACTGTGATCACTTATAGTGGATGGAACTCGCAGAAGTGGGAGACCCAGGAAGACTTGAGATGAAGTACTGAAGGTCAATCTCATCCAAATTGCTATATCTATTAATAGTGCTTCCCAGGTAGACAAACTGATCAGCTACTTCAAGTCGTTTACCATACACATAGTTATTTGGTACACTATACTGCTTACCGGGGGCAGGTTGGTACATGACAACAATTTTCTTGAGATTGACTGTCAATCCTAAGGCAGTGCAAGCATCAGAGAATGCATTCAAAATGTGTTGCATATCAATCTCTGTGTGTGCTACTAGATTACAATCATCTGCATACAAAAGGTTTCTTATGATAAAGGTAAATACCTTTGTTTTTGCAGCAAAGTGCCTGATATTAAATATGCTGCCAGAGGTTCGATAATGGATCTAAACACCGTATCTGCAGTTTCTGAATGCAATACAGAAAACCATCACAAAATATATGGCAAATAGGGTCGGTGCCAGAATATCCCCCTGTTTCACTCCATTTTGTATTGAAATGGGCTCTGACATTTTCCCTCTAATATTCACCCTACCATTCATGTCTTCATGAAAAGACCTAACCAAAGCAAGGAACTTTTCAGGACACCCAAGTTTCTGGAGGACTTTCCACAATGCTTTTCTATTGATGGTATCAAAGGCTTTTGTCAGATCGACAAAAACCTGATACAAATCCAGACCCTGTTCCACACACTTCTCCTGAAGCTGTCTAGCTGAAAAGATCATATCAGCAGTGCCACATCCCACACAAAAGCCAGATTGACTTTCTGGTAGAACACAATCTGCAACATGTTTCAGCAGACGATCCAGAAGTACCCTGCATAAAACCTTTCCTATGACAGACAGCAATGATATTCCCCTATAATTACCACAATCATTCCTGTTGCCCTTTCCCTTAAACAAAGACCACCATTACTGTATCTCTCCAGTCCTCAGGTACAGATTCCCTAGTCCATATCTTACCAAACAAACAGTGAAGTTTCTGCAGAAGTTTCTTGTAACAACTCCACATGTATGCCATCCTTACTCGGAGACTTCCCATTATTCAACCTTGCGACAGCCATTGCAACTTCTTCTAACTTTGGTGGTTCTGCGAGTGCTGCCTTCACAGGTAATCCAGGGATGAGATTGATAACATCCTCACTAACTACAGACTGCTGATTCAAAAGTTCATCAAAGTGCTCTTGCCACCTTCATAGAATTCCTTGTGAATCACGAAGATGTTCTTTACCATTCCTGCTTCGAAGTGGTGTCATCAGAGAAGACGTCGGTCCATAAACTTCTCGCAAAAGACCATGTAACCGCTTTGGGATATTGGAATCTGACGCCACCTGTATCTCGTCAGCCCTCTTACTCCACCACTTACTCCACTTTTTATATATATATATACACACACATACACGCATTTATATATTGCTGGTAAATAATAATGATAATATTTTATAAGTTTAACTCTTATAAGGGATCATTGTGTGTTGACTAAGGAAAATTTTCTAATATTGGGGCATATAAGCACTTAATGGAAAAATGTAGGGTTTCTGTATGCATGGGATTCAAACACACACACATATAATATCTAAAAAAAATCTGCTAGTTCATTCGCCTGTTATACATCAGTTAGAGAGGCGAAGGTGGAGTGAGTGAGAGGTGGATTAAGAGTGTGTGAGAAAGAAAGAGTGAGAGAGAGGGAGGGAGGAGTGAAGAAAGAAGAGAGGAAGAAGTAAAGAAAGGCGATTAATATTAATACACTTAGGTCAAATGGCCACGTGGTCAACCGAAGGGAATGGCAAAGAATGAGAGAAGACAGCAAGAAGAAAAGTGAGAGGGAGAAGTGATGACATGCATGGAGGGTGGGAAGGAATACTTATTAAGTGGTTAAAAAGTTAGCCGAAGGGCAAGATAGATAGAGATGGACAGGGGAGGCAGTTATATTGAGAGAGAGAGGTAGATAGCGGTGGTAGCAGTAGTGGTGTTGGTGTGTTGATAGTGAAAAATATTGTTTTTTTATAGCAACCATCACTTAAAGCATGTGCATAAGTGCAATTATTTATCATCTGCTCGCTTAAAAAAACTGATATTTGTTCATAAGGGTTAATTTAGCCTAAACTCTGGATTCATAAGAAACATAGTTCCAAGCTACCCAAAAGCATGCGCAGATATAGAGCATGGATCAGAGAGAAACAGTAAGAAAAATAATAAAAAGAGGAAAAAGACAACATCGATGGAGACATGAGGAAATGAATGCAGAAGAACATCAAGAATATTTAAAGAAAGCTAAACTTCAAAACTTTATGAATGCTATAAAAGTGCAAATCATCCTTTCCTTCTTAAATAGGTCCTCTTAATTTTTTTCCATTCCGAGAAACTTCCACAGGTCCCACTAGTACTATATTAACATAATATATTTATACATATAATATAATATATTTATACATACAATATAATACATACATACATATATACACAGACATGCAGGGAGTAAATAGGCACCTTTAACTTTCAAAATTTTTGATCTAAGCATCTTAATATGTTTTCAGCAGTGTAGAATTTACAATGTAATTATTATTTTTCATTCCAGGTGCCATTATATTAAACATTTGCGAAGAGTACCCATGCCACATAAAAAAAATTCAGCAGAACTGTCAGATTTTCAAAGAGGTCATATTGCTGGGCAATCTGAGGCTGGTCTTAGCCAGCGGAAAATTGCCAAAAATCTTCAAATTCCTCTTGCTACTGTTAATAGAATTATAGCGCAATTCAAAAACCAAGGAAAAGAATCAACAGATTCTCATCCCGGCCAACCTAGGCCTTCAAAAAGGAAGCTTCACTGTTTGAAGAGAATTGTGGAAAATTAACCCAGTTCGAAGGCTTCTGACATTGCAAAACAACTAGAAATTTGTTCAAGAATGTGTGTTACATATCTGCATAAGCTTGGGTATTATGGATGAGCAGCTAGAAGAAAACCTTTCCTTCAACCAATTAATAACATGAAAAGAAAGAAATGGGCTAAGGAGATGTCAGAAAAATCCAGTTCCTTTTGGGATAGAGTGATTTTCTCAGATGAATCCAGATTTGCATTATTTTCAGACAGTAGATGTGTTTGGGTCTGGAGGCTTCCCAATTAAGAATTTGATTTGAAACGACTCCAACCAACTGTGAAACATGGCGGTATCTCTGTAATGGTATGGGAGCAATGATTGTTCTGAGCTGATCAAACGTGTTGGAACCATATACTCTGAAAAATACATCGAAATACTTAAGCAAGGACTACTTCCAATGTATTCATACGATAACATAATGAAAAATGAATTTTTAATCATTGAAGATGGGGCTCCATGTCCACAGCAAAAAGGAATCAACAATGGCTGACTGAAAATGGAATAAAAAAACTTCCTTGGCCAAGCCAATCTCCTGACATGAACCCAATTGAAAATCTTTGGAGCAGACTAGATAGAGCTAGATGAAAAACTCGACAGAAACCTAAATCTAAAGATGAATTGTTTTGATTGTTTTCATGAAAAGTGGGCAGAAATTCCAGAAGAATTCCACAAAGCTCACTAGTTCAATGCCAAAAAGAGTTTCTGAATTAAAAACTGCAAAGGGAATGTCAACTAAATACTAAAGTATGTAGTCCTACCTATCAATTACATTTCAATTGTTCACTTTGCATATTAAATAAAAGATTTTGAAAATTAAAGGTGTCTATTTACTTCCTGCATGTCTGTGTGTGTATGTATATATATATATATATATATATATATATATATATATATATATATATATATATAAGAGATGGTATCAACACAGTAGTTGCAGTGTGCCAACACAGTTGCAGCATCACAGATGGTAGCACACATTTGCATGCAGTGGGAGCTAGCAGTAACCTTCATGAGGCAGTATGCCAAGTAACATTGCTGTGTTTACTTCACAGGTTGTGAAATTTGTGATTTTGTGATCAGTGTATGCTGTAGTCAGCGATTTTGCCATGGGCAGGAGCAAAGAGCCAACATGAAATTTTGAATCAAACTTGGGAAGTCTACTAGAGAGACATTGAGCATGCTTCGGTAAGCTTACAGTATCAAGGCAATGAGTCATATGCAATGTTTCAAGTGGCAAAAATGCTTCAAAAGTGGAAGAACATCCCTGGAAGACGATGAACAGTCAAGAAGACCTGCCATGAGTGTCACTCACTGAAATGTCATATTGTGTATTGAGAATTCATCCTCTGGGGCCAGACAATCAATCAAGAGCCCTACTTTTGAAGCATTTGAGGGAGGACATTTGGCAAAAGCAACCAGATCTGTAGATCTTGAATTCTTCAAGATAACAATGCTCTTTGTCACTGAGCTCTTCTCACTCATGAGTTTCTCATCCAAAACAATGTTATCACTTCTGTGCCCACCTTGTTCACCAGATTTAGCACCCACAAACTTCTGTCTTTTCTCCAAGATGAAAATGCAGCTCAAAAGATCACTGTTTTAACATTGTTGACAAGATTAAGAATGAATCACAGAAGGTCCTCGACTTTCTTATGGAAAGTGACTTCCAGGCCAAATTCCAAAAGTAGCAGGAATGCTGGGACCAGTGTATTGCTGTGCCATGTGTCTATTTCAAAGGAGATGATAGTGAAATTTAGTAAATAAGTTATTTTTTATTAAACATAACTAGTCTGAGAACTTTTTGATATATATATATATATATAATATATATATATATATATATATATATATATATAATAATGATAGTGGTTTTATCTCTAATTTATATTTTATACATATATATATATACACACACACAAATCATCATCATTAACATTTATAATCACATGGGTCATCAGAATTTATTGAGATGGATTGATTATGGATAGATGCCCTTCCCGTCACCAGCCCTCACCTGTTTCCAAGTAAGTTAACATTTCCCTATGACTAGACATGCTGCCATGGAAGATTGTAAATGTAGCACACAACTTGGATTATGTTGACTCTTGGATTATGTTTCACAGCTGTCATGTGAAGTAAAGACAAAGACAATGAGACAGTAACATGCAGACACACATATATTTACAATAGGCTTCTTTCAGTTTCCATTGACCAAATCGACTCACAAGGCTTTGGTTGCCCCAAGGTTATAAAAGAAGACAAGGTGCCACAAAGTGAGACTGTACCTGAAACCATGTGTTTGGGAAGCAAGCTTCTTACCACTCAGTCATACATGAACCTATAAGCCACTCCTGCACCTGTATGTGGTGTGTGTGTGTGTGTATGCGTGTGAGTGTGTGTTTATATGCATATATGTGTGTATATACATACATATATATATATACTATTCAAAATTAAGGATAAAACCACTTTAATGATTCTTTCAAATGGCCAGCATTAAATAAAAACCTTGCAGGTAACAATTTATACCATTTTATAATTATACAATATAATAATTATATTAAAGGGTGTGGATAAACCCCACCAATACGCTAGAAATAGACACCAAATGGCTCTAAAAACAACATCTATACTCTGTTAGCACTGGCTGTAAGTGGACAGATGGAAAAATGAATAGGATTATTTTGAAAAAAGATGGTTGATTGTAGATCAATTTCTGGTTTAGGGTTGTAAAAGTTTTTGCTGTCTTCAGTACAATATATAGATACAATTATTTACATATACCCATATGAACAACATATCTGCATGATTATATACATACATTTACATATATACACTAGTAAAAATCTAATTTTTTTATCTCAGTCACGTGTTTTTATCATCAAAATAATCTCACAGCAAATGCAATTTGATCAAGAGCAAAAATATATGTATTTTATATAAAATTAAAAATAAAACCTCTTTAAGGATTTTATCAAGTGGCCTGCATTAGATAAAAGCCTTGCAGGAAACAATTTATACTATTTCATAATTATATAATATAATTATATTAAAAGGTGCGAATAAACCCCACCGACACACTAGAAATAGATGCCAAATGGCTCTAAAACCACATCTATATTCTGTTAGCACAGGTTGTAAGCAGGCAAATGAAAAAATATACGTGTGTATGTGTACATATATATGTGTGTGTGTGTGTGTGTTTCAGTCTGTCTGTCTGTGTGAAGTCCAATACTGCAATTTGTGGTATTACATTTCACTTTTTAGTTATATATGTTTTGACACTACATGATACATGAATATAGAAATGAATATAAATATAAATGGTTGTGTAATAAAACAACATATTACATCTTAGCCAGGCACATCTCATGAGACAAAGTTCAAATGTACATGGTTTAGGTTTAATATGTTGAATTATTACAAAATCATTTATATTTATATACATATTTATATTCATAGAATATATGTATCATGCAGTGTCGAAACCTATATAACTAAAGAATTGAATGCAATACCATAAATATCCCACTGGACTAATAAACTCTGCAAACTTTATCACATTTGAAAGTTCACATTGTAAGAATTGTTTTCTTTAAGGTGGAGCATCTATCTATACACACATTGTTAGAAGGTGTTCACAAGAGAGCTGAATTATGATCCTGCTTGATTATATTAACATCCTTTTGTTTACATATACTCTTTCTATCTATCTATCTATCTATCTATCTATCTATCTATCTATCTATCTATCTATCTATCTATCTATCTATCTATCTGTCTATCTATCTACCTATATATATATATATATATATATATAAAATTATAACTTATGGTATCTAAGAGATACCACCATGCTGGAAATAGCAGCCAAAACTTGACTCTAAAACCACATTAAATGTTCATACAGCACCAGGAGAGAAGACAAAAACACAAAAGGAAATAGCAAAAAAATTACTGGATAATTCCAGATCCAGTGTTTCTGACTCTGCATAAGAAATGCTTTGCTTCATCAGTGGAATATACGCAGAAAGTAACATAAATACACTACATATACATACAACATACAAATACTTACATATACGAATGTATAAATACATATATATGCATGTATGCACACGACCAGTTTACATTGCCTGCCTGTAACTTAAGACATCACCACAGTAAATACAATGACGAAATAAATCTAAAATTTATATATGTTATAACCATATCACACGAAGAGTTACAGGTGGGCAATTTAAACTGGTTGTGTACATACGTGCATATATATGTATGTATATGTTCGTATATGTATTTATTCGTATGTTGTATGTATGTATATGTGTATTTATGTTACTTTCTGCGTATATTCCACTGATAAGGCAAAGCATTTCTTATGCAAAGCCAGAAATCCGGGATCTGGAATTATCCAGTAATTTTTTGCTAGTTTATTTTGTGCTTTTTTTTCATTCCTAAAGTATTTTTCGGTGTTGTTATTGTTGTTGTTGTCACAAAGGAACAATTGGAACTGAAATCAGCAGTGAATATTGGATAAGTATCATATGTGAACGTGTTCTGTTGTCAAAAGCAGGATACATGAAACATATGAAGTCACATGAAAATCGTAATGCCCAGATAGGTAATAATTTTGGACACCAGCCACCTCTTACGACTTATGTCATATGTCAAAACACTTGTAAGACAATATCTGGACTTAAAAGACATATACTAGTTCACAAAAACATTCCTTTAGAATCAGATTCCAGAGAGCAAAGATATAGCAGAAACTTGAATAATATCTGTCACTTGTTTTTTAAACCTTGTCAGTCAGCAGCTGGTCTTAAAAGTCATGTAAGGGCTCATCAACAGAGTGATTGTACTGTGTGATGGGGTGTGGTGTGTGTGTGTTGACGGGACAGCTATCATCTCTCAAGATGAAGCAATCATCATGTATAGATATAGATACAGATAGATAGATAGATACATACATACATACATACATACATATGTATATATAGAGAAAGATGTCTATGTTTCTTTGTGCCTGTGTTTGTCCCTCAATAGCACTTGACAACTAGTGTTGGTTTGTTTATATCGCCATTACTTAACAGTTCAGCAAAGAATACCGATAGAACAAAGTATCAAGCTTAAAAAAAGTACTGGGGTCGATGCATTTAACTAAAAATTATTCAGAACGGTACTGAATAATAACTTTAGTAAATAATGAACAAAAATGTGGAGAAAAAGAAATGTTAACTTATCTGTATGGTAAGTATGAATTAAAATGGGAAATAATATGTAAAACGAAATCATATAGAATACGTAATTAATTCTGTCTTCTGTGTACACACGAATTTGTGGGAATAAATAAGACTGATCAACATCCAGAATGAACGAAAAATTAAATGTAAACATAAACTGAATTGCCTATTTAATAAGATGACATAACATTTGATTCTTTAGAAAATAAATAAAATCCTAATTTTAAATCGAATAAAATTTAATCATAATGCTTAGATATAAGGTATAATCATATTTTACTATTTAGTATAAGTAGAATATATCTACTTATTTATATATAAATGTAAGATCATATTTAATTAACTTCTAATTTCAGATATTTTAGTTTCTTAATATAAATTAATAGTATAATATTACATGGTATTATTTTAAACTTTTAATCTTAATTTAGAAACACAATTTTAAGAATAAAGTCAATTTTAAGAATAATAGTATAATCAATATATATTAATTGTATTATAATTATAAAAATAATTTTTATTAATTTTTACTGACTTTTACTTACTTCAAAATATTTTTAATTATATGTTGAATAATTTAGTTTACTTATTTACCGACCTAGAAATTTATTATTTATCAAAGTTAACATATAAATAAAATAAATTAACCAAGGAAAAAAAGACTATTCTTGTCATACATTCACTTCTGGCTTCTCCTGATTTATTATTATAAATAAAAGAAAATACCTTTTAAGAACTTTTAGATATTAATAAGAATTATCTCCCCTACAAAGTAGCTCTCAACATTGGATTATAAGATTGCAGGTAGCCATATTTAATTCATGGAGAGAAAATTACCATACAGATAAGTTAACATTTCTTTTTACCATTCCACATTTCTGTTCATTATTTACTCAAGTAAAATTATTCCAACAACTTCTAGTTATGTAATTTTAGTTTGTCATGTCTTTATATAGGATGTAAATAGCAAAATAAGTTCATATAAGCTAGATCAGAAGATTGGCAATATAATCATTTTAATATGGTATTGTATTTAGAGACATTCTATTTCAGCAATATCGAGAAATATGTTATCATGAAACACACATAGTCTTTATAATGTGAAATACATGATTTGAAATAAGAATTGAAGGTATTACTTTTGTTAATTTGGAATAAGAATTGTAGGTGTTAATTTTGATAATTTTAATATTTAGTCCTATATGTATATATTATGAATAATGTCATTCAATGATGATTGAGTTGCTTGAGGGTGATTCTGTCTCTTAAACATATCTATTTATATGTATATAATACAGTGAGTAATTCATTTTAGTACCACTAAATTGAACTTCTTTCCCCTGTGGACTCGGAAATAACTTCCCTAATATTAATATTAAATACATATATATATAAGATAAAACTTACTTGGAAAAGGATATGCATATATACATATATGTAAATTCCTACATATATATGTATATATACATTCATATATATATGAATATATATATATATACATTCATAAAAAAACGTTGAACACAATGAGAAACAAAAACATAAATACAAAAACAGATGCGAACGTTTTTTTTCAAACAATGAAAAAAGCAGAAACAAGACATACAACGCAAGGAATATTCCCCTTCTTCAGTTTCCCTGTTTCATCTACTCCAAGTTTCGAAGGTAAGGACAAGATGCAACTTCATTGAAACAGTCCTTCCCGCAAAGCAAATTAAATAAAATTTGGGATTTTTGCGGAGGAGGAAAGTGGTAACAAGAACAGGACAGTAAGAAGAAAACAGTAAAAACAGTAAAAGACAGAACAATAAGAACAAAAGAGTTTTAAAAAAACGATGAGGGCTGTTAAGCCAAGATGATGGAAAATTTATTCTGAACGCTTAAGGAGACAGCTTCTGAAAGAGACAGAATAAGCTAGTCTGGTCTTGGTGAAGATAGCAGTTGGAAGGATGGCTTCCCTCTGATCACGTGTCAGCGACGAGAGAATCGAGGAGGAGGAGGAGGAGGAGGAGGAGTAAGAGAGAGGGAACGGTGAAGGGGAGAGGAAAAGAATAGGGAAGGGTCGGAGAGAAAACCAGTGTTGCATATGGATGAGGACAACTGAGTGAAAAAGTGTCACACCCTAGCAGTAGAAGGAACCTGTGGAAGGGGTAGACTCAGGAAGCCCTGGGATGAGGTGGTGAAGCACGACTTTCAAACGCTGGGCCTCATGGAGGTGATGACGAGTGACCAAGACCTTTGGAGATATACTGTGATTGAAAGGACCTTTATAACTGTGGCATATGCCAGGGCAGCATAACTGGCCCATTTAAGAGTACTCTTCAATCATTGGCAATAAACTGTGCTTGCAAAGACCTGTCGAGTCAAGTGAAGTCATTGTTGTGACTGATGCCAGTACCGTCTAACTGGCATCTATGTCAGTGGCATGTAAAATGCACCATTTGAGCATGGTTGATGCCAGTGCCGCCTGATTGGTCGTGTGCCAGTAAAAAGCACCATTCAAGCATGTCCATTGCCAGCGCTGCTTGACTGGCTCCTGTGTCAGTGGCATGTAAAAAGGCGCCATTCAACCATGGTTGATGCCAGTACCACCTGACTGGCCCTTGTGCCGGTGGCATGTAACAAGCACCCACTACACTCTCAGACTGGTTGGCAATAGTAAAGGCATCCAGCTGTAAAAACCTTGCCAGATCAGATTGGAACTTGGTGCAGCCTTCTTGCTTGCCAGTCCTCAGTCAAACTGTCCAACCCATGCCAGCATGGAAAGCAGACGTGAAACAACGACAATGTTGATGATATATATATATTCTTTTATTCTTTTATTTTTTCACACTTTTCACTGCGGCCATACTGCAGCACTGCTTTTAGTCGAACAAATCGACCCCAGGACTTATTCTTTGTAAGCCTAGTACTTATTCAATCGATTGTCAAGTGATGGTAGAGGGACAAGCGCAGATGCACACACACACACACGATGGGCTTCTTTCAGTTTCTGTCAACCAAATCCACCCACAAGGCTTTGATCGGTCCGAGGCTATAGTAGAAGACACTTGCCCAAGATGCCACACAATGGAACTGAACCCAGAACCATGTGGTTGGTAAGTAGCTTGTTTACTAACCACATGTGGTTAGTAAGCAAGCTACTTACCAACCACATGGTTCCAGGTTCAGCTACTTACCACACAGCCACTCCTGCACCTGTGAGTGTGTGTGTACATATATATATAGATAGATAGATAGATAGATAGATAGATAGATAGATAGATAGATATAATTAAAATTAAATAATAAAGGTAGAAATTGATGTTAATCAATTAAAACCAATGGCTTAGCATATTTCAAAAATCCGAAGATTAAAAATTGTTATACATACAAAATTTAGAGGAATGACCATTAAAGTGGACACCCTATATGCTAAACATAGACGTTAAATCGCCATTACCATGAAGAATGTGTTCTCAAGTAAAAAATCTCAGCAAACCGCCAAATTGTAAAAAAAATGAGCAAAACAAATGAAAATATACAAAATAAAACACGATTACCTACGTACCATTGGTTTCACTTGTTAATATCTACACACTTGTTAATATGCTAAGCCACTGGTTTTAATTGATTAACATCAATTTCTACCCTTATTATTTAATTTTAAATTTAAAAAATGTTCTCTAACCGGTAAATTAGCTGCTGAAATTTATTAACTGCAGAGTAATTTCCAGCCTCAGTGCGCCAAAGTGAAGGCATTTGAAAGACATTACCTAAATATAAATTGTAGAACTTTATACATGCTCGATTTCGGTTGAGCGTTCTGTATCTAGTTCTGGAAATTGTATTTTGTAAGCGACAGACTACGCTGATGATTATGCAGATGTCTGCGTGTTATGTATATGTAGATATTAACAAGTGAAGCCAATGGTACGTAGGTAATCGTTTTTTATTTCGTATATTTTTATTTGTCTTGCTCATTTTCACATTTTGGTGTTTTGCTGAGATTTTTTTCTTGAGAACACATTCTTCATGGTAATGGCGATTTGACGTCTATGTTTAGCATATAGGGTGTCCACTTTAGTGGTCGTTCTTCTAAATTTTGTAGTATATATATATATATATATATATATATATATATATATATATATATATGTATATATGTACATATATGACTGATGCAAGTAAAAAGATAAAAAGATAAAATTATATATATATGTATGTATGTAGGTATCTATGTATGTATGTATATATATAAAGGAAAATAGCAAGGAAAAGGTTGAAAATGCATGAATTTTTATATATTTATATTTTTTGTGTCATTAAAATAAGTTTAATTTTTTTAACATAAGGAGAATATAGTTTATTTTATGTATTTATACATAGGAAAATCAAAGTATGAAAATGCGCTTTTACAGAATAAATGCTTTCATATTATAGTTAAACTGAAAATATATTGGTGTATGTATTCATAAGGTAAGTTTGACATATATAACACAAGTGAAAAAGAGAGAAAAAGAAAACTGGATCACATGTTACTTCAAGTCTTTTATATAGGATTTCAATTATGTATGTATATATAGATATATATATATATTCTTTTACTCTTTTATTTGTTTCAGTCATTTGACTGTGACTATGCTGGAGCACTGCCTTAAAATATATATACATACATATACATGTGTACATATACATGTATGTATGTGCGTGTATATATATTTGGTGTCCAGTGGGTTTAAGGGTTTAAGGACCGCATCTCCTATATGCCTAACTCTAAAACCTACAAAAGGAAGCATCACCATGAAATCATTTCATATGCCCCATCCTTCTCAATGTCAAGACTTGTGTGGGAAGGGTATTCCTCAGATTAGTGGACAAGCACTTCACACAGTCACATAAAAAGAGGTGTTTGTCTGATACACTCGACTGCAGCATTTCTTTTAGTTGTGTGACCAGGGTTAAAAATTATTAGTGCACAGTCCTTAACCAAGCCCTGAGGCAGTATGCTCATGTAGGGTTAACAGTGAGTACCCAGTGAATGGTCAATGCAACTCTGAGGTTGAGTTTATGACTGGCACTAGTGACTGAAGCAGTAGCTAGCATTGACAGCAACAACACATCCAGCAATAATAACAGCAGCAACAGCAATTGTATTGGTGGTGATAATTACACTAGCAACATGGCAAGTAGCAGCAGCAGCTATGGCAGCAATAGAAACAGCAACAACAGCACCAGAAATACATTTGACAGTAGCAGCAACAGAGGCTTTTGTTGGCTGCAACTGTAACATCAGCATCACATCCAGAAATAACAGCAGCAACACCAGCGAAACAAGTACCAGTACCAGTGGTAGCAGCAGCAGCAGCCGTTCAAGAATTTGGACCTGGAGATCTCCATTTCCAGCGACTTCGAGGGTCACCTCCCAGTGGTGTCAGGCATCAGTGATGAGCCCTCAACTACAACAAGACGACCAAAGTTTTTTTTTTCCAAGGTCTGGGGTCTCCCATCCCTAAGCCCTAGACCATCACCTAATCACCCTTACCCATCTTGTTGCTAAACAACAACAACAACAACAGCAACAGCAGCACTGGCAATTAATCTAGCAGTTACAGCAGCATTGGCAATGATAATGGCAGCAACAACAGCTGTAATACCACCAGCACAAGGGCACAATCACAGAAATATGTTGGTTCTACAGGCAGCCCATTCAAGCATCATTTTAGGATACCAGAGAGATATAACATCACATCCCTGGCCAGCTATGTGTGACCTTTAAAAAATGAAGGTACGCCATACAAAACTAGAGGCACTCCTAAAACAACTGGGGCCATACCTCAGTGGGAGCAAATGTTGTAAGCTTTGTTTGACTGAAAGAGCAAGAATCCTGAAAACTCACTTGACCTGGGGAACTTTTTAAATTCTAAAAAACAGAGGTTTAATCAGTGCCCTCATCAGAGAAAATTCCTGTTAGAAACATGGAATTTTCCATTTGCTGACCAGAGAAATGCTTCCACCTTCAGACCAGAGAAATGCTTCCACCTTTGCAGGGATCATGAACAGGATTGGAACCAGTCTAATGTTAAATATATAACATTATATAACATATACAACATATATAACATTATATAACATATATATAGCTTGAAAGAAAATTTTATATTTCTTCCAGTATACAGAGCTTTTAACTGGTAGCACTTGCATGTGCAAGTTGTTTGCAAGACATATAACTTTATAGAAAACCACATATTTATGTTTGTGTGTGTGTGTGTATTTGCACATGCATGTATACATGTCTATTTGTATGTATGTGTGTATGGTGTGTGTACCTACAAAACATAGATGGACATGTAGACAGACAAGTAGACAAGCAAACAGATAAATACATAGGCAGACAGACTGATAAACAGGTAAAATGGCAGACAGACAGGCAGACAGATAGACAGTATTTAGGACTGCATTATCCAATGCAACCTTCTTTATCTTAAGATATTTTACCATGTTCTGAGGAAGACTTGGCTGTCACTTCTTGCAGGTTGTGTGACTATACAAAGAATCCTTTGTCTATTCCTTGGTCACTTATGATCAAGCAGACCTATATTCTAATGTACTCTAGCCATAGTCATCAAGCATTTTGAAAGGATTGCAGAACTGTATCATCTAATATTGACTTCAAATTTTGACACAAGGCCAGCAATTTCAGGGGAGGGGCAAGTCAGTTACATCGACCCCAGTGGTTCTTATTCTATTGACCCCAAAAGGATGACAGTTAAAGTCAACCTTGGTGGAATTTGAACTCAGAGCAAAATGCTGCTAAACATTTTGCCCAGCATGCTAATAATTCTGCCAGCTCACTGCTTAACTGTATTCTCTAATATGCCCTTTCTTTAATTTAGAGAGTTGGGTGTGATTTAAAAGGTGTTTGGCTGCTATTTCTATATAAATCAAAGAACAGTGAAGGGGTCCCCTCATTAGCTCATCAATCATTATCAATCTGACAGCAAAGGAGTCAGCTTTCAACATGTCCTGCAAGAGGAGAACTGTGGCTGCAACATGAACAAAAGTAGCACTTCTGTTGAATTCTTATTGATGGTTATGAGTTGGTATTGTTGTTGTGATGGTGGTTGTTGTTGATGCTATTGTTGTTGATGCTATTGTTGTTGCTGTTGTTGTGGTGGTGATAGTGGAGGTGGTGGTTCAGTAGTGGAGGTTAGATGTAGAAGTTATGGTATTTGGTTGTGGTAATGATGGCAATGGCGATGACAGTGACGGTGGTGGTGGTGGTGGTGGTGGTGGTGGTATGGTTGTGATAGTGATTGTGGTTGTGGTGGTATTTGGTTGTTGTTGTTGTTGTTGCTGTTGTTGTTATGGTAGTGGCGGTGGTTGTGATAGTGGTTGTAGTGGTGGTTGTGGTAATTGGCTGTTGTTGTTGTTATGGTGGTGGTGGTGGTGGCGGTGGTGGTGGTGGTGGTGGTGGTGATGGTTATGGTACTAGTAGTTACGATATTATTAGTAATGTTCGTTTAAGTATTAGTATTAATAGTTTGGTGATAATATTAGTTATGGTAAAGGCAGTGAGCTGGCAGAACTGTTAGCATGCTGGACAAAATGCTTAGCAGAATTTCACATGTCTTTATGTTCAAATTTATGGGTTCAAATTCCTCCAAGGATGACTTTCAGTTGAGGTCAATAAGATAAGTACCAGTTGAGCACTAGGATCAATGTAATCGATTTAACCTCTCCCCCAAAATTGCTAGCCTTGCTCCAAAATTTGAAACCAGTATTTATCATGGTAGTTATAATGGTAGTTAGGGCATGTGCTCATTGGTTAAGGTGTTGCACTCACAATTGCAAGAAGACGGTCATGATTCCTAAGAGCAAGTGGTGCAGAGTGATCTTGAGGAAAACATTTAATTTCATTTCATTTTTTGTATCTGGTTTGCAAGATTCTTTATGTGAATTCGTGTGTTGAAACAAATTTTGTTGTGTCTAAGGAGAGTCGTCATCATTCTGATCATCATCATCGTCATTATTTAATGTCCACTTTTCATGCTGGCATAAATTGGACAGTTTGACAGGAGCCAGCCTGATAGAAGACTTTACCATGCTTTGTTGCTTGTTTTGGCATGGCTTTTAAGTCTGGATGCCCTTCCTAACACCAACCACTCTGCAGAGTGGACTATGCCAATATCATTAATACACACACTGCTTTAATTCTACTCCTTTATTCTTAATGAATTGGTTAAATATCCAATTAATTAATCGATTGTTTGTTAACTTTGGCTCAACAGTAAGTCATTTGTTTTGTTTGTCTAAGCTTTTTCGTTGCTACTTGCAATATTTTTTATAACTTATTATTTAGTCTGTTATGGTGGCTGTTTAACCAAATTAAACAAACAATTGATTAGTTAGTTGAATATCTAACCAATTGACTAATAATAAAGGAGCTGAATTAAACAAGTGCATGTGTTAATAATATTGGCATAATGACTCTCCCTAGACACAACAAAACTTCATTCCATGTAGCTCTACGAATACTTCAACATCTGACCTGTAGCACACTGTGCACCAGCTCAAGCAATGCTGGTTTACTGGAGAGAGTGGGATCATGTGCAATAAAAACATTTGATCACTGTAAACAAATCATCTGTGCTGGTTGTTTAGTAAAGAAAATCCATGAATGGTAGTAGTATGAATGGTAGCAATGGTGATGGTATTGATGCCAGTGGTAATTGTGTTGCTATAGAAAGTGATGGTTATGGTGGTGGTTGCAGTAGCTCTAATTGTAGTTGTGAGGGTAGTGGTACTAGTGGTGGTTATGCTGAAGGCAGTTGTCATCGTATAGTAGTAGTGATGGTAGTGGTATTTGTACCTGTTATAGCAAAGGTAGTAGAGATAGTAATGATAGTTTTTGTAGTGATGGTAAGTAGTAGTAGTAGTAGTAGTAGTAGTAGTAGTAGTAGTAGTAGTAGTAGTCGTGCTGGTGCTGGTGATTATTGTAGTGATGATGGTGGTGGGGATAGTATTGGTAACAGAGGATATGATGGTTCTGGTGCCAGGTTATTGTCACTGCATTAATGGTAAACATTACATTGTTCTCCTTGTGATGAGTATCACAGCATATTTTCTGAAGATTGTGAATTACTATGTGATCATTTGACTTGCTAAGAATAGCAGTTAATTCTCCCTCAAATCAATCCTTCAAAATGCAAATAGATATATCACTGAAGCAAATATTTCAACAATACACCCCCAAATTTGCCATAACTAATAGGACTGATAGACTGATAGTTATAATTGTCTAAATGACAATTGCAGTTGTTTGATTGAAAATTACACTTGCTAGGTTGCTAGTTAAATTGATTAGTTCACTGTCATAACTGCTTGGTTAATAGTTAAAATCAGTAGTGGACTGGCCGGGTTGCCAGCTTGCCTGACAGCAAGTGGGCCCCTACACCATTAGAATCCATATATGGGGGTCCTTGTTAATATCTAAGAGGTCTATTCCCATAAGTTTGAGAATTTTTTATTCACCCCTAGAAAAATGCATTAATTATTTCAGCCTGGCTGTGTTTGTAGACAGTTGAAAAGAATACTTTTACAAAAAAAAAAAAAAAAAAAATTAAATGATAGCTAGATATGGTTGGTTTTAAATGCTAAAAGGTTAACTATCACTTAGGCAATTGTAATAATCAGTCAAGCAGTCATAGCTAGGTCACTGTAATTAGTAACCTAGTAACTGTAACTAGTAGCACAGCAATTGTAGCCAGTGGCGAACTGGGTCTAAAAATATTGGTTGCCAGGAGACAATTGCTTAAGTGATAGTTAACCCTTTAGCATTTAAAACCAGCTATATCCAGCCCAAATATTCTGTTTTACTTTCAAACTGGATTATCTAGCTTCTCACACCTACCCTACATTGATACTCTAAAAATAAGCAATAACATCATTGAAACCTTAAAGTATGAGCCAATGCATGGTTAATGCTAAACAATATGAATACATAAGTACTGCATTTAAGAGAATAATTTGAAATTAAAGCACTAAAATTATCAGACTGAGTTTTATCATTGCTAGATTGATCATTACAACTTTAAGGATCATAATTGCTAGATTGATTGCAAAACTCTGGAATCCAAGGAAGCTAGTGAAAGATGTACATCAGCTAAAAAATCTGCAAATAGGAAAATACTCTTCAAATTTCTACTTTTCATATGAGAAAGAAAAAATGGAGTAAAAGTGTTGTTGTTGTTTGAGCTGGGATTACATGCCCCCAGCATAAACATCATTTTTTACCTCATTTCCTCATCTACAGATAAAAAGTGAGGCTTGGAACTTTAAGCTTTACATGCCTAAAGATAAATGAATTTCTCGTATCATTCTAATATTGTGATTGGTTAAAATATCTGTCTTTTGTTTTTAACCACCTGTCTCCCCTTTTAATAAAACACAATAAGCAAACTACTTGTTTGTATTATACAAAACTAGCTACCTTTTATAATACCATAAAGAACAAACTTATTTCAGAGGCAGAAAGAAGGAATGCCTAGCTAAATATGCTAATCTTCTCACTCGCACATACACCTGCTGAATGAAGAAAAATAAGATAAGGAAGGAGCATTGAAGAAATAATGGTCGCATCTATCTTTTCAGAAAGCTGTGTCATTTTTGTGAAATCTTTGAAATTCTTTAAAAAAAAAAATTACTTGAAAGGAGTTGATAATATTTTCTAATTTAAGCACATGGGTGGGGTTATGTCAATTATTTCAACTCCAGTATGTGACTAGTACTTTTATTGAGCCCAAGGGGATGAAGGACAGAGTTGACACTAGTGGAATTTGAACTGTGAATGTAATGCGTTGGAAGAAATACCACTAGACATTTTGTCCAATGCTCTTAACAATTCTAGCTCATCCCCTTATAATCAATTTTAATATAAGCATAAGGCCAGAAATTTTGGGGAAGAGATGAGATGAATAAATTGATTCCATTACTTAAATAGTACCTTGGAAAGATTAAAAGCAAAATTGAACTTGGCAGGATTTGAATTTGAAATGTAAAGAGCCAGAACAAATGGTACAAAGCTATAACTCTGCCAAATTGCTTATCTTTGATGATAATTAATAATGATAATGATATCTAAAGCCACAAATTTAGTGAGAGGTGTTAGTTCATTAAATTTGTCTCCAGTTTTTGACTGGTACTTTTATTTCATTGAAACCAGGACAAAAGGCAAAGTCAACTTCAGTGGGATGTGAACTTAGGCATAGGAGTGGCTGTGTAGCTTGCTTATGAACCACATGGTTCCGGGTTCAGTCCCACTGCATGGTACCTTGGGCAAGTGTCTTCTACAATAGCCTCGGGCTGACCAAAGCCTTATGAGTGGATTTGGAAGACAGAAACTGTAAAGAAGCCCGTCGTATATATGTATATATATATATGTATGTGTGTGTATATGTTTGTGTGTCTGTGATTGTCCCCCCAACATCTCTTGACAACCGATGCTGGTGTGTTTACATCCTTGTAACTTAATGGTTCAGCAAAAGAGACCGATAAAATAAGTACTGGGCTTACAAAGAATAAGTTCTGGGGGCAATTTGCTCAACTAAATGCAGTGCTCCAGCATGGCCACAGTCACATGACTGAAACAAATAAAAGAGTAAAGAGTAAAGAGCCATAACTAAAATATGTAAGACATGTCCTATACTCTAACAATTTGACAAATCCACCACCTTCATAATGATAATTATAATAATAATAATAATAATAATAATAATAATAATCCTTCCAACTATAGGCACAAGGCCTGAAATATGGGGGACGGAAATAGTTAATTACATCAACCCCAGTACTTGACTGGTACTTAATTTATTGACCTTGAAAGGATGAAAGGCAAAGTTGACCTCAGTGGCATTTGAACTCAGAATGTAATAGCAGACAAAATACTTAGTGGCATTTTATCCACATGCTAAAATGATAAAAATCCATTCTACTATAGGCAGAAGACCTGAAATTTTGGGGAGGGGGATAGTCGATTTCATCGACCTCAGTGCATAACTGCTACTTATTTCATCAACCCTGAAAGGATGTGATAAGATAATAATAATAATGATGTTGATGATGATAATCCTCTCTCCAATAGACACAAGGCCTGAAATTTAGTGGGAAGGGCACTAGTTGATTACATCAATCCCAGTGTTTCACTGGTATTTAATTTATTGACCCTGAAAGGATGAAAAGCAAAGTCAACCTTGGCAGAATTTGAACTCAGACATAGTGGCAGACGAAGTACCACTAAGTATTTCATTCAGTGTGCTAACACTCTGCCAGATCACAGCCTTAATGATGATGATGATGATGATAATAATAATAATAATAACTAGCTGAACCCGTGAAAAATTCATGGAAAACTTAAAAAATGTAAGCATCTGTAAACAGTGTACTGGTACCATGAGAAATGTTTGCATATTATGACTGTCTGTCTTTACATTCTGAGTTCAAATTCTGCCAAGGTTAACTTTACCTTTCATCATTTCAGGACCGATAAATTAAGTACTAGTTGTGTATTGGGGTCGATCTAATCAACTGGCCCCCTCCCCACAAAATTTCAGGCCTAGAAAAGTATATTGTGACAGTTACAGAATATAGAAAGTAATATATCCCCAATGACTATATAATCCAACCAAAATATCTGTTACACAAACGTAAATGGAATTACTATTTAACCTTAAAATATATTGTACATATTCAAAGGACCTTCTTGGTTTACCTGTACAGAACGTTTTCTGGTATTTTTTTTATTCATTTACTTGTTTCAGTCATTTGACGGTGGCCATGCTGGGGCACCATCCTTTAGTCAAAGAAATTGACCCCTGGACTCATTCCCTGAAAGGCTGGTGCTTATTCTATCAGTTTCTTCTGATGAACAGCTAAATTACAGGGACACAAATGCACCAACATCGGTTGTCAAGCAATGGTGGTGGTAGGACAGACACAAACACACACATACACACATACATAAAAACATACAAACATGCATACATACATACATACATACATACATACATATATATACACACACACACACACATATATATATATATATATATATATATATATATATATATATATATATATATATTAATAATATATGACAGGCTTGGAGTTAGTGGTGATGCTGGCTGGTGCGATTTTGTGGTTTGCTGGTATGCCAAAAGAGATCCAGTAGGCCCCTAACTGGTTCCCTGATCTTAAAGGTGTAATGTGGATGCGTAATGATGGAGTGGCTGATGTGGTGGTCTTCCTCACAGTACTTCATGGTAGATAATATTTTGTGTGTGTGTCACACCACGTTTTTGGCCTTGTCTGTCATCCCAATTGAATGTCATTACTCTTACTTTGATATTGTTCATAGCTCATGCTCTTGAAAATGCAACATAATTGGCCATGAGAAAATACCAGTTGAGGCAAATGTATTCCAACTTTTTCAAATGTTTGGCCTTGAGCCTTAGTAATTGTCATTGAATTGCATAGTCGAAGCGGAAACTGAAGTCTGTTTAGTGTGAATGGAATATTTGCATCACTTGGGCTAAGTTTAATTCTGGGAATTAGAACTGTATGACCTCTGTTGGAGCCTGTTATCAATGATACCTCTACACAATGTTCATGAAGTCTTTGCACTTTCATATGAGTTCCATTACATAATCCTTGACTGATTGAAAGATTTCTTAGCAGCATTACAATAACCCCTACTTTTAAGTTGAGGTGATGAGGAGGCATACCGGATTGAGTGAGTTTATGAATTCAAATGGATTGTTCTGAGCCACCTCTTCATTATTGCAGGACACTGAATTTGTGCTTAAGTGCATTTTAAGTGCCTCTGGTATAATATTAAGAACTTTTTCATTTATTGCAAGACAGAATTTTTAGGAGATAAAATTACTCATTTTCCCATTTCTTCCAGCGTGCAGTTGTTGAAAATTTCTGGGTACAGATGTACAAATTGAAATGCAAAAGAACAAAATAATAAATGGATTTATGAATGAAAGTTTGATAATTCTGTATATTTCCACCACGCAACACTTATTATTGCAAACATGTTTTAACTAACCTATACTATACACACACACAAATACATTCATATATATATATATGTCTCGAGTTGTAGCTGTAATTCAAAGAGGCCAGCCTTGTCATGTTCTGTCATGTTCCCCGAGAACTACTTTAATGTTATGCATGTCTGTGGAGTACTCAGCCACTTGTGAGTTGATTTTATCCTTGTGTGGTAATGAAAAGTGAAACTGACATCCAATAATTGCTGTGTGTATGTATCTATGTATGAACTTTTCTTTGGATTTATGTATCTATTGTCTCTCTCACTTTCTCTCTTTCTCTTTCACTTCCTTTGTGTCTGTCTTGTCTCCCACTTTTGATTTAAAAATGTGTATATATATCTATGTAACTACTTCTCTTGCGATGAACGCCATCACCACTCACTGTCTCTTTCACTCTCTCTCTCTCTTTCTCTCTCTCTCTTTCTCTCTCTCTCTCACTCTCTTTCTTTCTCTCTTACGTCCTCTCTGAAACATTTAAAAACACAAAATGAATACTGTCTCTTTTACTCTCTCTCTTTCTCACTTTCACTCTCACTCTCTCTTACTTCCTCTCTGTCCTCTTCTCTCTCACTTTGCCCCTTCTTTGAAGTGTGACACACACAACAGGTATGTATAAAAACATAAAGTTAGCATATCAATATTATTGATAATAATAGCAGTTTCAAATTTTGATGCAAGGCCAGTAAGTTTGTGAGGAGGAAGTAAGTTGATTACATTAACTCTAGTGCTTATTTTTATTGACTTTGAAAAAATGAAAGGCAAATCCCAGCTTGGCAGAATTTGAACTCAGAACTTGGAGACAGACATAATGCCACTAAGCATTTTGCCCAGCATGCTAATGATTTTGTGAGCTTGCTGCAATAATAATATTTGCCTTCATGTTCTGAGGTCCTTGTGACTTGACAGACCGTACAAATACCTGGTAGACACAATATCTTCAGTCCACATCACAATATTGGATTTTGGGCAATATCTTTAGTAATAATAATAATCCTTTCTACTAAAGGAACAAGGCCTGAAATTTGGGTTGGAGGGGCAGACTAGTCGATTACATCAACCCTAGTGCTTCACTGGTACTTAATTTATCAACCCCAAAAGGATGAAAGGCAAAGTCGACTTCAACAGAATTTGAACTCAGAACGTAAAGACAGACGAAATGCCACTCAGCGGTTTGCCTGTCATGCTAACAGTTCTGCCTGCTTGCCAACTTAATAATAATAATAATAATAATAATAATAATAATAATAATAATAATAATTAATGCTTTCTTTAGTAACCATCAAGGGTTGACTAAAAGAGAAAAGATGGTACAGGAAAAAACAGTATGGAATTAAATAAAAAGCATGGAAAAAAGGGAATTAAAAATAAAAAAACAACAAAGCATTCAAAGAAAATTTCCCAAAAGAGAAAGACCTTCATGGGCTATTCAATTCCCAAGAGGGAGAGACCGCCATGGGATATAGTCACCGTAATCTCTAATCTGCAGGCACATGTTCAAAGAAGGACATTTGCTAGGCCCACATTTGCTACTCTCATTCACTTTTCAATAAATTTACTTAGAGACAGTACTTCTCTCTTCCCCCTAATTGCTCTTTTCAAGGGAAACTTAGAAAGGAAATATTTGGGCTTAGCAAAAGAAAAAGGTATCTATCTTCAGCATTTTTTAATCTTTTTACTGTGGATATCAGATATATTCACGGAAAATTTCATTAGCCTTAACTGCAGAAAGCAGTTTTAAATACCAATCTATTCTTTTGTTGAAGAATTTCATGTTCAAAACTATTTTTTGCTAAATTATGTCATGTTTATTGAGGCAATGTGACTTGCAGAAAATACCAATTCTATTTTTTATTAGATATTTAACAACATTACAGGAATAACCATGAAATTTAATTTTGCAGTTTAAGGATTAATCTTATTCATCATACACCACTTTGTCAAAGTCACCACACAGATAAAGCCTGCCTGACCTTTCCAGCCAAAGGAAAGCGAAGAGATGATTTTTACAAATAACCTCAAGCTGATCAAAGCTTTGTGAGTGGATTTGGTAGATAGAAACTGGAAGAAGTCCATTGTATATATATCTGTGTGTCTTAATGTATGTGTTTGTCCACCACCACTACTTGACAACTGGTGCAGGTGTATTTATGTCCCCATAACTTAGTAGTTTGGTAGAAGAGTCTGACTGCAAAAAAGATAAGCACTAGAGTCAACAAGTTCAACTAAAATTCTTCAAGGCAGTGCTCCAGCATGGCCACAGTCTAATGACTGAAACAAGTGAAAGAAAAAAGATAAAAGATAAGTCAGTAATGCTCTGGCACTGGTCAAGTGCATGTAGAATGGTTTCATCACTCTGTGCACCTCTCAGATAAGCTTAGCAACAGCACTTCCATGCCTGTAGAGTTTACCTCAAACCACCAATACTTCCCAGTTGCACTGCCAGACCAGGGAGTTCTGGAGATTATCCATGAGATTATCCATGAGGTTATCTATGAGCTGTGGCGTAAAACTGTTCAAGAACAGAATGCAAATGTGGAACTTCTACCTACCACATGGCCTGACTGGTGAGACCTTGACAACATCCGAGATGCCAGGCACTCTATCTCAGGTTTTTGCTTAACACAGAACTACAACCTTGTCAAAGAGGCAAGCTATGGAAATATGCATCCAATAAACAGTGACCACACATGTTTACCATCAAGGAATTGCTGGAGATATCACTGCTTCAGCACATGCTTGTGCATCATCATCATCGTCATCATCCACAGCATGCCCAGCACCTGACACTGTGGGTGGTGACAGCAAACAGAGAGCCTAACTAGTGGAATACATCGCTTTGAGAAAATGTGGCAAAGCAGACACTTTTGTCCGGTCAGATGTAAACTGAGATATGGCATGACAGTGAGATGGTAAGAGTTGATGAAGACAATGAAGGCATTTGCCACCTCTTGCCTTTACTGTAAGGACTAACTTCCTTGTAGCTTTAGTTCAGTTGTTTGTAAAAAAGCTAACCGAGAAAAGGTGGAGAGAGAGAAAATGAATGAGATAGGCAGAGACAAAAAGAGATGAAGTGGGAGGAATGGGGAAAGAAGCAAATCATGAAAAAAAGCCTTGTTTTTAATGTCTTTAATGAAACTGTGAAGTAATAGTGAACAGTCTTACGAAATAGTAACAAAGAAAAACAGACATACTGATGATTCATTAGTAATTGCCTATTAATTTCTAAGTTTTCCTTCTCTTGCTGATTGCTGTAGTTATAGCAGAGGTGTTGTTGTTGTCGTTGTTGCCGCTGCTGCTGGCGCCGCAGCTGCTGTTGAAGAAGTAGTAGTAGTAGTAGTAGTAGTAGTAGTAGTAGTAGTAGTAGTAGTAGTAGTAGTGGTGGTGGCAGCTGTGCTATTGCTGCCACCATCAGTACCACCGCCACCACCATCACTAGTAGCAACAGCACATTAAACTCAAATTCAAAAATAAATTAGAAAATGTGACAAGAAGTGTGTTTTGGAAAACATTCATGTTAAAAAAGATTTTATTTCAGACAGAAGTAATTCATTTTTTATTCTTATTCTCAGCAGACTAGATATCATCATCATCATCATCACCATTATCATCATCATCATCATTGTTGCCATCAATATTATCATTTTATCACTGCTATCA
>NC_042998.1:159529544-159594544 GCF_006345805.1 Octopus sinensis
CAGGTAGACATAGAATGGGGTATGCCACTCTGTGAGTACAGCATAGCATGTCTCACTTAAGCACCATCCCCCCTCCACATCTTTATAGATCAATTGAGCACCATCTCTATATGGAGCTAACATTAGGTACCTATGCTGAGACTGAGATAAGTGATACTGCATGTGCCCATTGATAGGAGGGTGCAATACGACACAACACCATATTGATTATGTTTCCAGATCAACACCAACATTTTCAATTAGGAAAGTACAAAATCAGTTAAAAAATTAGGAAACTACACTCATTTACATTTTCTAGTAAATTACACAAATTGGCAGCACTTATGACATCATTGGTGTGCAGCTCTCCATTCACTTTATACACTACATTTCACATTTGTCACCCCTATTAACCTGTTTAGAACAATTAGATTTTGCTGTAACACACATTTTCCACTGAACTCAACCAGAGTATTTTCGTGACTAGGTGGACTCTAGTTTGATAGTTGAGCTCTGATTGGCTGTATGCAAATGAGTTTATGACTGGGGTCCAGAACTGTCATGTGAAAAAAAATTCACATCCAAGGCTCCCATAGGCTATATATATGTATATATATGTCTCTCTCTCTCTCCCTCTCTCTCTCTCTCTCTATATATATATATATATATATATATATATATATGCATGTATGTATTTAGATATGCATGTGTGTGAGTGTATGTGTGCACATATATATCTTTTACTTGTTTCATTCAATGGACTGTGGTCATGCTGGAGTACTGCATTGAAGGGTTTTAGTTGAACAGATGGACCACTACTTATTTTTTAAGTTTGGTACTTATTCTGTCAGTTTCTTTTGCCAAGTGACTATGCTATACTGTGGGGACATTAACAAACCAAAACCAGTTGTCAAGTGGGGGAGGGATTAAAGTCAAGTTGAAAGACACACACAGAAATATATATACGTTTTCGTCTCTTGTATTCACATCCGTCTTGTGCGTTCACATTCCTGTCTTCTACCAAGAAATCTAATGCTTACAGCTTAGTTTTTTTTCTTGGGGCTGGCCGAGTTGGAGCAAATATCAGAATTGAACAGCCGAAATTTGCTATGATGATTCGGTGTCTGACTGAAGATTGAAGGCTTCGAATGATTTGTCTGTGTTCCGTGTTCGTCCCTTCCTGTATTTCACGTTCATTATATATAAAAACATTCATTTATATATATATATAGATACATATATATTTATGATGGATTTCTACAGTTTCTGAATAACTAAATTCACTCACAATGCATTGGTTAACCCAGCAGGTAGAGTAGAAGACACTTGACCATGATACCATGTTGTGGAAATGAACTTGAAACCATATCATTGTAAATTAAGTTACTTAACTACACAGCCATGCCTGCACCTATATATTTATATATATATAATTTGCATAATGTATATTGTATATTGCATATTTGTTTGTATGTTCATTTTCTGCTTGTTAGGTCCCTTGTTCATTTGCTAACCATTTACTAGTGGCTTCTCATTGCTGACGCCACCAAAGGAGATCAATATCATCAGTAAAGGCATGAAATCGATGCAATCCTTTGGACAATAACTGATGAGGATTTGGTGACATTCTGTGTGTGTTTTCCATTTGTTTGTGCTTCTATATATTGTGCGTGCTTTTTGAACAAATTTAATGTAACGTCACTCACCATCTTGTTTTGTTAATATTCTATGAATTCATATATTTTGGAGCAGGTATGGCTGTGTGGTAAGGAGCTTGCTCCCCAACCACATGGTTCCAGGTTCACTCCTACTGTATAATCACCTTGGACAAGTGTCCTCTACTATAGCCTCAGGCTGACCAAAGCCTTGTGAGTGGATTTGGTAGACAGAAACAGTAAGAAGTCCATCATATGTGTGTGTGTGTGTGTGTGTGTGTGTGTGTGTGTGTGTGTGTGTGTGTGTGTGTGTGTGTGTGCGTGTTTCTTTGTATCTGTGTTTACATCCCAATAACTTTGGGAAAAGAGATTCATAGAATAAATACTAGGTTTAAAAAAATAAATCCTGGGGTTGAGTTGTTCAACTAAAACCCTTCAAGGCGGAGCTCCAGTATAGCCATAGTCAAATGATATTGACTCCTTACTTGTTTTTCTGAAATGCACCATAAATGTTCAATAATATTGAGATCTGGGGACTGTGGTGGCCAGATAAGATGTTCAACTTCACTAGAATGTTCCTTGTGCCATTCAGTAACAATTTTAGCAGTGTGAATTGGTGAATTATCATCCTGAAAGATTGCGTTTCCCTCTGGAAACAGTTACACAACCATAGAATGAATTTGATCAGATAAAATGCTTAAATAGTTTTGACTATTAATTCTGCCATGAATGGAAACCAATGGGCTGGTGGATTTCCAAGATATAGCCCCCCCCCCCCGATAATTACAAATCCTCCTCCATGTTTAATAGTTGGAAGAAGGCAGTTTGGGTCAAATGCTTCTTTTGGCTGTCTCCACACATATACTCAGCTGGTGGTTGGAAATAAGATAAAGAATGACTCGTCTGAGAAAATAACATTCTTCCACTGCTCTGAAGACCAATTCTGTAGGTTTTTACTCCACTCTTAATGCTTTGCAACATTTGTTTTTGAAAGTAATGGTTTTCTGATTGCAGCCCTCCCATGAAATCTGGCTTTGTTCCCAGCAAACAGTTTTTGTGGAAACTGGGTTCTCGAGGTGGTCATTAAGCTCTGCAGTAATTCTGGGAGCTGTACTTTTGTGATCCTTTCTAACAATCTGAGTAAGAGTCCGACAGTCGTATCTGAAAGCTTTGTTTTTTCTTCCAGAGTTTTGTTTTGACAAGGAGGTTTTGCCCAGGCTGTCATAACTTTTGAGACAGTACTTCTTGATACACCAAACATTTCAGATGTTTTCGTTAAGCTAGCGCCTGCCATACAAGCACCAACGATTTGACCTCTTTGAAAGTCCAATAGATCTATCATTTTAGCTTTTTCTGATGATATCTGAAAAGAAACAGCAATTTAAACAAAACGTATTAAGTAACACTAACGATAAATCAAAAAATAAACAAGCTTTTGTTGATATTTCAAAAATTATGATGCTATGATGCTAGGTGTTTCCATTATTTTGTCCAACCCCTGTATTTGTGTGTGTGTGTGTGTGTATATGTGTGTGTGTGTGTGTGTGTGTGTGTGTGTGTGGTGTGTGTGTGTGTATGCGTACGTGCGTGTATGTGTGTTTGTATAAACAATTGCAGCAAGGAAGATGTTTATAAGCCATTTAAAAACACACAAAAACTGTTAGATTCATTTGAACATTTAAATTTAATTTGTCAAAATATTTTCGTCACTTTGAAACCACGACCTGTTGACTGACAAAATATCGTCTCCATAATATATATTATATATATATATATATATATATATATATATATATATATATATATATATATATATATACTGTTTTATTTTTTGATAGGTGAAAATGAGTGTGGAAGTGTATACATATTTCATGGGGTTTGAATTCGTATGGTATTTCTTGTTTTGTGTCTATGTCCATAGTATGTATGTATGTGTGTGTGTGCGCGCGCACGCGTGTGTAGTGGTGGTGGTAGGGCATGCACATGTAAATCTACTTGTTGCCTGTTCCTGTGTCTTATCATATCAAAGTATGTCATAGTTCTGTAGTGGTATGCTTACTTTTTGTTCTTTTCTCTGTGTGAAAGGATTTAATAAATCCAGCCACACACCTCTTCATACACACATATCTGTCCATCCATCCATCTATACATACATACATACACACACACCTGTCTTCATCTTTTGTTTTCTGTAATTTTGAACTATATATATATATATATGTTAAGATTTAGCAGAAGCAGTGCTAACACTTGAAACTCCAGAACTTTGAGTCACTTTGTTGCTTCTGCTGAATATTAATAAAAGTATGCAAAAATATACATATACTCATTTTGAGTTCTAGTTTTCTTGCTTGCACCAACATACCTATATATATATATTTTTTTTTCTAGTTTCAGCTCAGAGCTGCAGCCATGCTGATGCACCGACATTTCCTCGTGGTGCTTTAGGTGTTTTCGCTCAATAAACACTCACAAGGCCCGGTCTGGGAATCAAAACCGCGATCCTACAACCGCGAGTCCACTGCCCTAACCACTGGGCCATTGCGTCTCCATATATATATATATATATATATATATATATATATATATATACATATATGTATATATATGATTATGCACATATATGCATACATACAGAGTGGTTGTTGCACACACACACACTTACATACATGCACACGCACACACACATACATACACCCACACCCACATGCACCTATGTTGTTGGTGGGAGAATTTACATCTGGTGGGGGATGGTGGTGGGGTGATGGTGGTGGTATTATTGTTTGGTGGTGGTGGTGGTGGTGGTGGTGGTAACAGAAATGGAATTATATCTAATTCTGCCTTCCATTCTTTTAGTTAAGCTAAGGGTAGTTTCACCTATATATATTATAGTGGCAGTCTTGCAGTCACCTTCCACACATTTCATCTGGTATACCCCATTCCTAATTTTACAATTTAATCTTAGGATTTATTTTATATACCACTTATATATTGATATACTAAAGCTGAAATGCATTATGCTGTCACATGATTAGCTGAAGGGGAAAATGGAGAACAAGAGAGAAAGGAGAGAGAGAGAAGTGTTAACGATGTGAGGTAAGAGAAACATAGTAGTTATTACATGGTTAAAAAGTTAGTTGAAGAGAGTGATATAGAGAAACAGAGTTAGAAAGAGAATGTTTAGCATAGGGGTGATGTTCTGGGGCTGGTGTTGATGATGATGATGATGATGATGATGATGATGATGGTGGTGGTGGAAATGACAGTGGCGAGTAGATAGTGAAAAATGTAGTTGGTTTTAATTGAACTAAATTTTTTAAATCGCCTCTCACTTAAAGCATGCACATAAGTGCAATTATTTATCATATGATCACTTGAAAATTGATATTCATTTATAAAATATGGATGACAGGCAATGTAAGCTAATAAGAGAAAGGATGAGATGATATAAGCAACAGTGTAAAGAAAGCAGGTCAAATCACAAGAACAAACACATGAGCATAAGCATGAAAGAAGTAAAATATGAATCAAAAAGTATATAGTATTTACAATTGCTAAGAGAATGTGTTCAAGATAGAAAAGAAAATGAAAATAAGAGAGAAGGTCAAAAAAGCTGTAAAAAAATGGTTGAAAGTTACAACATTGGTGATATGAATATTCTCTGTAATCATTATGAAGCTCTTAGATTTAAAAATAAACTTCTGAAGTGCTGAAAGAATGAGAAAGTCATGATCCTTTAATTACAGCCTTATCCAGAACTGAAAGTAGTTTTTAAATGAAAATTATGCAGAATATACAATTTATAAAGGAACACTAATTTTTATGGCTCTAAATAAACTTACAACCATCTAAAACATTTTGTATTTACCATGTAATTTCCACAGGTACTGCTAGTATAATTATTATTGGTACAGCTGGTCCAATCAAAAGATGTTGTACAATTTCTCTGTGGTCTAAACCAGGGATTTCCAAATACTGGGCTGAGAACCAGTGCCAGGCCATGGGTCATTTCCTGGCATGTCACCCAGAAAGAATATATTTTTAAATTTTATTCTTGTTTTATTGTTTATTGCAGTCTGTAACATATTTTTGCATTATGTGTGTATTATATATGTAATATATATATATGTATATATATACATATATATATATATATATATATATATATATATATATATATATATATAGTGAATCCAAGCAAAGAAGGATGAACAAGAAAGAGCAATAACGCAAGGATGTAGTGCAAGTACTGTAATATAAGATGCTCAGGAAAGGAAGGAAAGAGGATTTAACGTTTCGAGCCAAGTTCTTCATCAGAAATGGAGGAAAGTCCAAAGGAAGGGAAGACAGAAGAAGAAATCATAAATGATACACACACGGTTATATTTTGAAATGACCAGAAGGTAATGGGTGAAAAATAGTTCTTCCTTAGACAGGAGAGTGCAAGAGAAGGAAATATGTGTGTGCATGTGTGAGTATGTGCATGCTTGCAAGTCTGTGTGTGTGTGTTTGTGTGTGTGTGTAATAATAACACGTGTATGTGCATGTGTGCATGTGTGACTTTGGCTGTTTATATGTGTATGTGTGTTTTGGGACTTTGTGTAGCTTAATGTCATAGGAAGAATTTACTGTAGGAATTTTAGGTAGGAGTGGCTGTCTTTTGTGTGTCTTCCTTCACATGTGCCTAGGAGAATGGTCAGAAGAAAGGTGTTTAACTGGTAGTTTGAAGTATGTGTGTGTGCATGTATGCATATATTGTGTGTGTGTGCTTTGAGTGCAGTGTGTGCCTCTGTGTGTGTGTGTGTATTCATGGGGTTGTGTGGGTGGTTGTGTCTGCAGAGCAAATGTGCATTACTCTGTGTGTGAATGCATGTTTGTGCATGTATGTACGTGTGTGTGTATGTCCATGTATGTATGTACCAGTGTGTGTTGTGTGTGGGGGAAGTATGTGTGGGTTCATTTACATGTGCGTATATACATACATATATATAGTTATATATATATACACACACATACACACACACACATATATATATATACATATATATAATCATATATATATATACACACACATATATGTATACATATATATATATACATATATAAATATATACACACACACACATACACACACAAATATATATATATATAATTTAATTATATGCTATGCACTTCATTGTGTTTTATTATGTACATGATCCTCTCCACTTACTGGAGTCTTGCATGAAACCAATCTGTTGTGCAAATAAGATTGGGGACCACTTATCTAAAGGATCAGGTTGGTTTTTCAATTACTTTAATCTTGAGCATCACTTAGTGCTTTCCTAAATTTATGGCCAAGTTCACTTTTAAGAGCAATATTAATAAACATTACTTCTCGAAACCTTTCACTTTTATAACATAACATAAATCTGTCTTCTCTACTTTTTTATTTATTCTTTCTCACATAGCCCATGATTTTTATCCATATTGAGGACAAAATCTATTTGTATTATCTCTTATGATGTTTTCTAACCTTTTCCAGACCTTTTAGAACACCCTGACCCTGTCCTTTTGGCTGTATCCAAAGAACTGCACATAGTGGACAAAATCTTGCATATGTTTCATTAATTTACAGGCTTGGTACATGAGGTATACAAGGTGGCATCAAAAAGTTCCTGGACTAGTTCTGTAGCATGCCAACAGATGGCAGTACATGGGTGTGTTCACAGTGAGAGGGTGCTGAATGACATTACTACGTTTATTTCACAAGTTGTGAAATTTTTGTTTTTGTGATCATGTGTATGCTGTAGTCAGCGATTTTTCATGGACTGGAACAAAGAGCCAACGTGAAATTTTGTGTTAAACATGCAGCATGCTTCAGCAAGCTTACAGTGACGAGACGATGGGTCATATGCAACATTTCAAGTGGCACAGGCATTTCAAAAGGGGCAGAACATCCCTGGAAGACAATGAGAGATCTGGAGGACAATGAGAGGTCTGGAAGACAATGAGAGATCTGGAAGACAATGAGAGATCTGGAAGACAATGAGAGATCTGGAAGACAATGAGAGATCTGGAGGACAATGAGAGGTCTGGAAGACAATGAGAGATCTGGAAGACAATGAGAGATCTGAAGGACAATGAGAGATCTGGAAGACAATGAGAGATCTGGAAGACAATGAGAGATCTGGAGGACAATGAGAGGTCTGGAAGACAATGAGAGATCTGGAAGACAATGAGAGATCTGGAAGACAATGAGAGATCTGGAGGACAATGAGAGATATGGAAAACAATGAGGGATCTGGAAGACAATGAGAAATCTGGAGGACAATGAGAGATCTGAAGGACAATGAGAGATCTGGAAGACAATGAGAGATCTGGAGGACAATGAGAGATCTGGAAGACAATGAGAGATCTGGAAAACAATGTGGGATCTGGAAGACAATGAGAAATCTGGAAGACAATGAGAGATCTGGAAGACAATGAGAGATCTGGAAGAACTGCCACAAGTGTCACCTCTGGAAATGTGGTATTGTGCATCAAGAATTCATTCCCCAAGATCAGACTGTCAATCAAGATTTCTACTGTGATGTTTTGAAGTGTTTGAGGGAGGACATTCGGCAAATGCGATGGGATCTGCAGAGACTGAAGTACTGGATTCTTTACTAAGCTCTCCTCACTCATTTTTTTCTTGCCAAAAACAACATATATCACTTCAGCACCTGCCCTATTCATTATATTTAGCCCCTACAGACTTCCATCTCTTCCCCAAGATGAAAATACAGCTCAAAAGTCACCATTTTAACACTTGTCGTGATCCAGAGTGAATCACAGAAGCTCTTTGACTTGCTTATGAAAAACGACTTCCAGGTCAGATTCCCAAAGTGGCAGGGCTGTTGAGACTAGTGTATTGTGGTACAAGGTGACTATTTTGATATTACCTCGTATATATTATTCATTACTCTCACTGAGCCTGCTACCGGTATATAGATAGATATTTTATTTTCAGATATAGCAGAGATCATGTGCATTATGAATTTGGTGGTCATGAGTTTCACAAAATGTCAATAGAAGACCAGTCTTTTGTTATTTATTGTTTCTGGCCAGATTTCAGTATCACATTGGCACAATCTGTGAACATAAACATTGATTAAACAAGACAAAAAATACTCAAACACTGATGTAACACACACACACACACTCACAGCAGTAAAAGCAGTCTGATTGATCAACTGATCAAACGATTAGTCAAGTAATCAATTAGTTAATTGAGAAATTAGTGAATTTGGCGACTAATGACAACAAAGAAAACAGAATAGTGTGTTTGTGTGTGTGGTGTGTGTGTGTGTGTGTGTTGTGTGTGTGTGTGTGTTGTGTGTGTGTGTGTGTATTGATGAAAGGTGCTTCCCAAGATACAAATACCCCTAAACAAAGCCAGCCATGATACAAGAAAATTTATTGAAAAGAACTAAGATGTTTTGCAAACAACTTGCACATGCAAGTACTACCAGTCAAGAACTCCACATACTGGAAGCCAGCAAGTGTATGGGGTCATCAGGAGAGAACTGAAGTACCTTTTCTTTGCAGCCCACAAGGAAATTTATACAAACAAATAGATGAAGATAACATGCATTCCATCCTAGGATCTATGTGTACAACATTCTACCTATTCACAATAGAAAACAGAATAATACCAAAACATAAACACATTATATACACTAGATAGGTAGATTATTCATTAGCTGTAATGAATACACTTGAGGAAGTTGAGAGATGAAAGGAAGGCCTATAAACAACTCTGTACTAAATTTTAACTCTCAGAATAATCGAATGAAACACCATTTTTAGATATAAAATCTGTTACATGAACAAAATGCACAAAAACTAACAAACACATGAACATATAATAAAAACCCTTGTACAATGCAATGCAAAATGCATCACACACGATCATATACTTAAAATAATAACATATGACAAAACCACTAAAACCTAATTCCCTGTTATCAGTAGTACACTACAAATATGTGAGCCGAAGAACAAAGGGCAGAACCAAAGAACAAAGAATATGCTCGATAAATTTGACAGTTAAACTAAAAGTTGTAAACTTCAGGACTCTAGCAGTCATATTTGACAGACTGGCGCAACACTTTCATGTAGGATCACCATGCACTTACAACATGGAGCTATTACACAACATTACACCACACTCTGCAAAATGAAATTCAATAGAAAAATACTTCAGGAAAATATTTACGTACTTTATAAAATTCTACATAAAAATATATGATTTAATTTAGTAAAAACCATATGGCAATACAATGTGCACAAACACAAGAATAAAAAAAATTAACATGTACCTACTGACACAAAAAGATTAAAACAAATCTAACAGTCAAAATTTGACCGCAACAAACAAATCAATACCTGACTGCTGAGGCATAATGCTAACAGTCAAAAACCTGTAGGGGGAAAGTCTACATAAATTCAATCAGTATATATATGAAACAACACGAACACCAAATATATTCGATTCAATCCTTGATAATGAGGCAGTAAAGATTTAGAAACGTCAGATATGGATTTAGAATCTCTACTGTTCAAAACCAACTGTAAAAAGCTGATAAGAAAATATGAAAAATGTGGAAAATTTTTATTTTATATTTTCTACATAAGAAGAAACTTGAATATAGGTGCAGGTACGGCTATGTGGTAAGAAATTTGCTTCCCCACCACACAGTTCTGAGTTCAATTCCACTGCATATGTATACATTTATTTCTATACATATAGATGTATATGTATACATGTATATGTGTAGATGTATATATGGAGAGAGAGATGTACATGTAATATGTACACATATATATTCACATATATACATGCATACATATATACACCCATACACACATTCACACACACACACACACACACACACACACACATACATAGGTACAGGTGTGGCTGTGTGGTAACAAACTTTGTTCCAAAACACATTGTCCTGGGTTCAGTCCCACTGTGTGGTGACTTGGCATGTGTCTTCTGCTATAGCCCCAGACCAACCAAAGCCTTGTCAGTGAATTTTGTAGACAGAAACTGAAAGAAATCAATCATATATATATATATGTATGTATATATGTAAGTCTGTGTGTGTGTCTTTGTGTTTCTCCCTCATCACTGCCTCACAACTGGTGTTCGTTTATTTACATCCCCATAACTTACTGGTTTCACAAGAAAGAAACTGATAGAATAAGTACCAGGCTTATCAAAATAAAAAAAACCACTAGGCAGTATCTCATATTTTTGTTTGCCCACACAATTTATCTTTGTGTGTGTTTGTGTGTTTGTATGTATACATATATATATATATATATATATATATATATTTTTTTTTAATTTATTATATAGAAGGAGCTTCTACAGGACTAGTACTGTTTCATTCAAGAGAAATCTTCAGGAAGCTTCCTGAAGATTCTCTTGAATGAAACAGTACTAGTCCTGTAGAAGCTCCTTCTATATAATAAATTAATTTTACTCTGCTATGTATTGAGTACCTTACTTACTGTGGTTAACCCCGGATCAACCGGGACCTACATATATATATATATATATATATATATATATATATATACACTTAAATATATATATCATACACTTAAATATATACATACATATATACGATTGTTTTCTTTAAGTTTCTGATACGAAACCTATATATATATATATATTATATATATATACGTTTAAATATTTGTTGTGCAAGATTTTTTATGTGAAGTCGTGTGTTGAAACAGATACTGTTATATTTCGGAATGGTCATATTGCCAGTTTAGCCAATAAAAACACACGCACTATATATTTGGTGTTATTTTGCTTCAGTGATATTTATTTTTTACATTAATCTTAATCTTATTTCGGCCAAAGTTCTTTCGTCACACTCCTGTGACCGCATCAGTGGTCCTTTGGTTTCTTCTCACTTACTTGTGTCTCTCCTTACTAACCGTCAGCCATTTTGTATTTCTATTGTATGTCTTCATTTGCGCATGCTTATATCTCTATGTGCGTCTATGTTTATTTAGTGTGTGTGTGGGGGGGGATGCCTGTAATATTTGTATCTTCTGGTTATATACATTCTTGTAATTTGTATTTTGTTTTTGTTGTTGTTGCTTTTGTTCTAATTTTGTTCATGTGTTTACATCCACCCATTATTATCATTACATATGCTTGTATGTATGTATAACAACAATATTAGTAATAATAATAATAAATCTAATTGAAAAAAAAAAAAAAATATATATATATATATATATATATATATAATATATATACATATATATATATATACACATATACACACACATATACACACATACATACACATATACATATATATATTTATTCATTTCTATTTCTTTAATTATCTGTGTATTTATTATGTTTGCAGGATCCACTATCGTCATATGTTGTGGTGTGCGCTATTGCTCCATTCTAGTTTTCTATTCAGGCTAGGTTTATTTTCTATTATATGTGTAGCTTCTGTAATTTGTCTAATTGTTGCATCTGTTCTATGTGTGGACAATATCTTAATCTCTATGTTATTGATTGATCCCCCGTGTTCTTGTTCAGCGTGTTGGTACAGAATCGATGAGCTTTTACCTTCCTTGAGTTGTCTCCAATGTTCATTCACCCGCTCACCAATGCTTCTTGCTGTTTCCCCTACGTATGTTACTGTCTTGTTACTGCATCGTCCCTCTATACATCTTATACTATAGACCACATTTCTGGCTTTACAGTTTGTTTGTGGGCTAAATCTACATACAGTGCAATAGTTATCCGTACAGAGAGTTCTACTAAAAGGATAGCTTCTACCAATTATAGATCTGATAGGGTTGCCTGGCTTTTCAACAACCTTAATTCTTAGTTTAAGTTTATCTAGGGTCCTTCTAAAGCGGTATGCCAGTTCACCTCCAGGGGTGGTGTCAACGAACATGACACTCTGGTATTTATGGCTATCATACCAAGAGTTGGCCTTCCCTATTTTCTTTTTTGTCCTTTCTATAGTGTTCCATGACTTGTTCCTATAGAGTGGGCAAATCCCATTCCTATCATTACATAATATATTATCAAATTTCTTCATGGCTCCTTTGTATACTCTGACCCTTTCTTTATGGCTGTAACCTGAGAACTGCATGCGGTGAATGAAATACTGTATGTGTCTCTTTAATTCTGAAGGCTCGCACATGCGTGACACATTTCTCATTATTCTGACGAGGTCTGCCATCAAAATATTGAATTTGGCATTGCCCGCAATGGCTGAGTTCCGGTGGATCAGGTATTTTGAGGCCATAGGTTTTGCATAGTATGAATGAAGGATTTGGGTTTTATTTTTCACAATTTCTAGCCAGAGTTCAGTGTCTAGTACTGGTAGTCTATGGTTGGGGTGTTTAGTGGGGTAGTCTATTGTGACCTTAATACTCTGGTGGATGGAGTTAGCTATTTGCTGGATGCTCTCCATAGTATTAGTTTCTATTACTATATCAACATTACTCTCTGTGGGGGTGCCTTTACTACTATATTGATATCATCAACATAGCGAGAGTACATGTTTACGAGTATGGATTTCTGCAGTAGGCATTCTTTAAGCCTTCTGTCCCACCATACCATGAAGAGGTTGGCCACATCACCAGCGATACTAACACCGATGGCTGCCCCCTCGTCCTGGGCATATATTTTATTATTAAATTTAAACGTGTGGCCTTTTAGGGTAACTCTTATACTAGCTCCTAGTGCATGTGCGATCATTTTCTTTACCTGATGGACATTTGTGGGGCTCCGTATGGCTCTGGTCCATCCGCGCCATCTTTCTATATGTGTCTTCCTAGCCATAGAAGTAATTGTAGGCGGTCTACCTCTTAAACATCTACTGGGGCAGAAACTACTAAGATTATGTTTATCTAAGTATTCACTATTATATGTCAGTCTAAGTAGGAGGCCCAGTTCTTCTGTGTCGACATTACAGAACTCCACCTGGCTCTCGTTGATCATCTCCACGCACTTCTCCACTGCAAAATCTACGTCAATCGATGGGTATAGGGATACCACATCCATGCTACCTACTATACATCCTGTCAAGTCACAAGTTTTGTTACAGTCACTGATCCTGCTTAGGAGATCTTCTGTGCTGTCACACACATCAGGTGACATCCTGATTATAGGGCGTATGATCATTGAGAGGAAGTAGAAGATTCTGTAATTGCTAGCGATATTCGCTCCACAGACTGGTCTTGTTGGTGGTCCTGCTATAGGGTCAGTAAAACCTTTATGGTCCTTGCGAAGTCCATACAGTGCCGGGATATCATTGTTCCAGGCTTGGAAATTCCTTGCAGTACGTTTCTGAGGTCCTAGAACAATTGTCCACATCATCATGTGGGCATTGAGGACCTTTTCTCTCTCCTCATGCGCCTGTACAGTTGTTACTTTTGTATTGGCGATATGAGGTTGCATTGCCTGGATGTAGTTCGGTAAGCTGTCTATTGACATCCTGCCGGACTTATCCGTGGGAAGGCATATCACCTCTCCGTTCCTCGTGCGCTGAATGAGCTTCTGTAGGCCACATGCAGGTTTAATTCCGAGTTGTTGGGCATCTGTCTTATTCTGTCTCTGTCTCTTAATGTATAATCCTAAAATCTGTCTAAGTTTGGTCCTAGCTATAGTGAACTGTGCTTCCATGTGGTCATTAGTACGTCTTGGGATGTATACTCTTTTGTTGAAGGGTAATGTTGTTGGATAAATTCGGTTCATGCAGTAAGTTTTGTCGCATACGTTGAAGAATTGAGTGTCAAAGGGATGGGTATACATGTCAATGGTCTCTCTAGGGTTATCTTCATTATCGTTACTGTTTCCAACATCAGCCTTCCTATTATTATTATCACCATTACCACTACTACTACTACTAGTATTCCTATTACCACCACAACTATCACTACTATCCTCATTACTACTTCTACTGTTACCATCACCACTACTACTACCACTATTATTGTTATTACCTTTATTCCTACTATTGCCATTATTACTATCATCGCTAGTGATATATTCATTGTTCCTGTTTCTGGTATATGTGTTGTTTATATTAGTGTTGGGTTTTATGTCTGTCTGTTGGTCCCTGTCATTCCCCCTGTTGCGGTCGTTATTTTTGTTCCTATGAGTATTGTTATCTGTTTCAAGTCCGCTGACTCCCTGTCCAAGGATCCTGTTGCATTCAACTTTATTCTATTAGATTTATTATTATTATTATTACTAATATTGTTGTTATACATACATACAAGCATATGTAATGATAATAATGGGTGGATGTAAACACATGAACAAAATTAGAACAAAAGCAACAACAACAAAAACAAAATACAAATTACAAGAATGTATATAACCAGAAGATACAAATATTACAGGCATCCCCCCCCACACACACACTAAATAAACATAGACGCACATAGAGATATAAGCATGCGCAAATGAAGACATACAATAGAAATACAAAATGGCTGACGGTTAGTAAGGAGAGACACAAGTAAGTGAGAAGAAAACAAAGGACCACTGATGCGGTCACAGGAGTGTGACGAAAGAACTTTGGCCGAAATAAGATTAAGATTAATGTAAAAAATAAATATCACTGAAGCAAAATAACACCAAATATATAGTGCGTGTGTTTTTATTGGCTAAACTGGCAATATGACCATTCCGAAATATAACAATATATATATATATATATATATATATATATTATATTAAATTAGAGATAAAACCACTATTAGGCAAATCATACAATGAAAAACTTAAGCCAATACATAAGATTAATTAATTTATATTATTTAAATATATATCAAAATTATTAAAAAAGATAATTAATATAACACTACGATCGTTTCATGGCTGTTCAATTCTTAAAATTTTCGAGTTACAGTCATTCAATGTTTAATTCAATGTTTAATTCATTGATTAAACCTCGCCAAGTTAAATATTTAAACCACCTGAAGAATGACTGTAACTCGAAAATTTTAAGAATTGAACAGCCATGAAACGATCGTAGTGTTATATTAATTATCTTTTTTAATAATTTTGATGTATATTTAAATAATATAAATTAATTAATCTTATGTATTGGCTTAAGTTTTTCATTGTATGATTTGCCTAATAGTGGTTTTATCTCTAATTTAATATAATATAATATTTTACTATAAAATTGGATTCAATCCAAAATCTGATTTTTCCCTGTAAGTTTGGATTTATTCCCTAATATTTTATTATATATATATATATATATATATATATATATATATATATATATATATATTAGAAATATTAAAATTACTAAGTCTCTATAAAAGATATATATATATATATATATATATATATATATATAGGTGTCATAGACAGAAACTTAAAGAAATCAATCGTATATATGTATGTATATATTTAAGTGTATGTGTCTGACTTTGCTTCTGTGTTTCACCCTCATCACTGCTTCGCAACTGCTGTTCGTTTATTTACATCCCCATAACTTACTGGTTTCACAAGAAGAAACTAATAGAATAAGTATCAGGCTTATCAAAATAAAACAAGCAGTACGCTGTGTCTCATATTTTTGTTTGCCCACTCAGTTGTATCTATCAATTTATCTTTGTGTGTGTATGTATATATATATATATAATACACACACACACACACACTCACACATATATATATATATATATATACATGTATGTATATGTGTACATTCATATTTATTATATCAAAGACAATGTCTTTATGTGTTCATGTATTACTTATACATTCAAAAACTGCTGCACCGATCATAATGAAATTTGGAACACAAAATTGAAGCCTAGGGAGAAGGGTAATGCTGTGCGCTTCATACAATTTCATGGATCAAAATTACTGAATGGATCCTTATGATATTTGAAACTTACATTCAATGCATAAGTGTGGGTATAATGCAATGTTTGGTTCGAATTTCAGATGGCTTAAAGAGTGCAGAACCCCCCATGAAAATTCATAAATTTTCGATGTTGATGAAATTTCAACCATGGGTAATTGACATACATCAAGAAGTATTCTCAAAGTTTCCACTTCACATGAGGATTCTAAGACACCCTAATGGGGGCTTTAACTCCCAAATTTTAGTCATTTCTTTTATGATCCAAAACTAAGTCAAAAGTACAGAATGGATCTTTAGGAAATTTGAAAATTATATTCTATGCATAAGGGCCATAACCCCAATGACAATTCATATATTTTTGCTGTTGATGAAATTTTAACCATAGATATTAGATACACATGAAGTAATATTTATAAAATTTCATCTTCTTACAAGTTAGAAAGATCCCTTCATGGGGACTTAACACTCACAATTTAGACATTTTATCTAAGCAAAGATGAATAGTTGTACTCTTGGAAGCTGTGGGGTCATCCAAGCATTATTTGTAATTTAATGGTACAACAGTGTAACAGTTTGCTTTGACATACACTTAGATTGTGATTTCTGCAATGTGCTGCATAAATTGTCAAGTAAATGAGAGGCAGCTTTGCCTCCACTGATTCAGTTGCAAAGTGCTGAGTAAAGTTATTTGATTGCAGATTTCCTTTCAGTCTTTTTATTATCACTGGGTCACACATAATCCCCACATGGTAACATTGATTTCAAGGCCTTCCCAGATGAGTGACTGGTTATTCAAAGACATTTATAGATTGTATATTTATTCTTTCCAGTTACGTATCAGTATAGTGGTCATTTGCAAACTCCAACTTTCATTTCTCCTTAGCCCTCATGTCACACAGTTGTTAATGTTCATTTCAGTTGGGTCACGTCCTTCCAATTGCTATAGATTCGTAATGCATCTTACAGCTGTGCCTGTCACCTACATGGTGAGGAATACTACATTGGGAGTGGTAACAACTAGGGTACTATAGCTGACTGCTTATTGTGATCATTCGTCTTTTGGTTTCCTGTAGCTTTGCTCTCTTTTACAAACCCAGTGAACATATATTTCCTATCTCAAAGAAATTCAAACAATAGATATAAGACCCAAGTTAAAAAGATTCTCGACAATTCAACTTCTCTAGTTGACATTAACTCTCACATTTTAGAGCTCCATGACCTCCATTTTTCAGGAGTAAAATCCTTTTAACAGGTTCAATAAGACTGGAATTTTGGAATATGCACATAAAAATCAGTAGTGTGGGATACATGTGGCACGATTACAATTTTATTTATGAGGAAATAACCCTCATCTGCAATTTTGATGAAATTCGAAATATAGGTATTCCAGTTCATTACAGAAAATATAACAGAAAAGTCTAATTCTTCAATTGTATGTAACTCGGGCAACGCCGGATAACCCTGCTAGTATATATATATATATATACAAATGTGTGTGTGTCTGTGACTGTTTGTGTCTGCGTGTATATACACATACATACATACATACATACATACATATATATATATATGTTTAAAAATGATATTATGTATTTATGTATGCATTTATATGTATATATGTGCATGTATGTTTGTGTGTGTGTGTGTATGTATTCATGAACATGTGTGCCCATCTGCATTTGTATCTGTGTTTATGTTTAAGTTTACCACTATAAAAAAAAAAAATTAAATAGTGTTGTGTCAAAAGCCATAACTTAGTGATTTGATCCAATATAGATCGATAAAATAAGTGGCAGACGAAAATAAGCACTAAGGTTGATGTGATTAACCAAAACCTTTTGAAGATGGTGTCCCAGCATAGCCACAATCCAATACAATGGCAGAAGAATGAAATACTACAATCGCGCGCACACACACACATACACATTCACACACACACACACATATGCATATAAACATGGGTGGATGGGGTTCTTTGGTTTGGGTGGTTGTGAGATTGACTTGCCCAAAGTTTTACACAGATAAAAAAACACAAATACCAATTTCTAATAAAATGTCTTTTCATCTTTTGATGCTCCACAAATCACACAACATGCAACTTAAAATAAATTTTTGTTTACTGCCTTTCTTTATAGCAAAAATATCAATTATTTGGTCAACATTTTTACAAACAGACATATTAGCATACTCTCACTCAATATTTAGTACTACTAGATGGTTTAGTTGTGTTTGACCCATTCTGCTCCTCAGAAATATCTCCATTCATCTGAAACCACTGCAAAAGCACTCTGCAGAACACACTGTAGCAGAAATGGTTACCAAGATGCCAGTGGTTTTTGTTCAAGACTGGCAATACGCCATGAAGGTCATTGCTTTAAACAGTTTCAACAACACCAACTACCAATACCTATAAATTTGGCTGATGCATATATTTTTGTGACAAACTTTGTGTAGGCTGCCTTTGCTGCCATTAAGTAATCAAGGTCAATGTATTAAGTGATGCCACAAGTCTCATTGTGTTCACCTGAGGCATCAGACACATTTTAATATAACCAAATATACAAAGTATTTCTTGGTTATTACCATTAAATTGTAATTCCATTTCCATAATAATGTTGTTATCCAGAATGAAATAATAGGTAGATACATATGTGTTAGCAGTCTTTGAATTAGTAACTCTAATAGTTGAATAGTGCTGGAGAACTCATCAAAGGTGTGTATACAAAGGTTTGTACATAATATGTAGTATATAAATAATGTGCTAATATTGCTTTCAAATTTTGGCACAATGCCAGCAAGATTAGGGGAGAAAGTAAGTTGATTACATCGACCTCAATGCTCAACTTGTACTTATTCTATCAACCCTGAAAGGATGAAAGGCAAAGTCAACCTTGGTGTCATTTGAACTCAGAACATAAAGACAGATAAAATGCTGCTGAGCATTTTGTCCATCCAGGGTAACAATTCTGCCAGTTTGTCACTTTATAATTTGCTAATATTAGAGGTTTTGCTTGTGGTTTCTTCATATTTCTTTTAGTGTTTAAGATATCCACTGTCCAAATTGTTGTTTGTCCAAATTATTAAATTATTCATTTTGTTGATATCTCCAGATAAAGAACATGCAACTAAGTGGAGTACACAGCAAAAAATAAAAGAGCCAGAAACAAACAATCCAAGCAGAGGAGCATTAGATACCTGGGTATAATGAAGTAAAGAGGAAGTAAGGAAAGTGTAGGGGGAAGTAAAATATAATGCAGAAGCAGTGACAGATTCTTCTGATGTGGAATCAGAACATGATATTGCTGCCCTCAATCTCCTAGTAAGAATGATGTTTCAAGTGAAGACAATAAAGAAGATTTTAGTACATTTTTTGCAAAGAAAGCATTTTGAAGAAACCAATCCCAAATAACTTAAAGGTGACAATAGTACAACATGGTCCAGGAAGCTATCAAAATAAAAGGGATCAGTTTACCTAGAAGGATGGGAAATCCTTTTCTAAACAGTGGTTTAAGGAAGTTTCAACAAATGGAGAAAATGTGGAGAGGAAACAGCTGTTAAACTCTCCATACTGGGAAGCATGCCACTGTTTTGTTTCCTTTGTTTTCACAGATGCAGGGATCGTCAAAGAGTTTACATGGGTTCACAAGAGTTTACATGAGGGAAATACTTGGACCTTGTAGTTAGACTCTAATGTTCAACTACAAAAGATGCTGTATTTTGGCAGCAAATTTCTACTGAAAATGAAAAATGGAAAGCTATAACTGAACAGATTATCAAGATTGTGTAATTTCTGGTAAAACAGAATCTGGCCCTTCATGAGCATTGAGGAAAAGGAACACCTAGTTTATTAGAGCCAGAGGAGACAGTCAGTGAAAATTAAGAAACATTTTAACAATGTTCAGACTTTTGGCAAAGTATGATGAAATTTCAGTAGAAGACTTTGAGGATTACAGGTAAGTTCATTGCCATCAATTCACCACACGGAAAGTTCACCTTGAAGAAAGTTCACTGTGAAGAAAGTTCACTGTGAAGAAAGTTCACCATGAGGAAAGTTCATGGAAAGTTGCCAACAAAATGTATCCATAGTATTTCACCATTAATAGGTAAAAACTATTTTATTGAAAAAAGAAAACCGGTGAATTGATGATGGTGAGGTTACCGGATAGGCACTTAGAGTGAGGGTAAGAGAATCCAAAAAGTGTTTTTTTACTTGTCTGAGAGGAATCAAAATGAAATAGAGGATCTCCTTAGTGAAACTTTCAAGAATAACTAACTTCCAAATTAAAGATGCAAAAGATATTGCCCATGAAGATCAGGTTTCTGAAATTGTACCTTACATACATTTTGATGAAAACAGAAAAGAAGAAATAAAGTCGGCATTTCTAGGATTTTTTGTTCAAATCAACAAGAAAGATATAGTCAGCTTGGTAAATAAAATTCTGGAGTAATTGGAAGACAAAATTTCCATTAAAGACTGTTGCAGCCAAGAATGTTATAGTAGTTATGACTGAATGAGGAGAGGTGTTTGGCAAAAAATTCTTGAAGTTAGTCAAAAAAGTTATATTTGTGAATTACAAGAATCATAACTTCAATTTAGCCTGCATCAATGGAAGTGTGGTGCAATGTGTTGTTATATATATATATTTTTAGTTTTGAAAAAATTGCTTTTTTTTCTTCAATTATTTCTCATTAGAAAGTGTTAAAATTTGTTATCTCTCAGACCATGAAAAGACAAGATAGAGTCCTTATCATGATGCAAGATAGAGTCCTTATCATTATATTTTGCAAGTAATCTATGCAGAGTGCAAAACATTATTATAAGCCTTGAACATTTACAGGAAGGAGAAGTTTCCAGGGATATCAAATCTGATGCAGGATTGTTCCTCTACTCTGTTCAACAGATCTCATATCTTTGTTATCTTTTTGGCAGCCAATTTTATCATCAAGTTCTAAAACGTTTGCAGGATCCAAAATTAGTGTTCCCATGAAGCTTCTTGTGATCTAAAAGTGTTTAATCAAATCTTGAATTTGAAAAATTGCAAAATTATCCACAATGCCATACATTCAGTCAATGAATATTGTGAAAAATGGCATGAACAGGGAGAAGACGAATGGAACCTTTGGAATCAGCAGGAGATAGTAGACTGGTGTCACAGTACAAAATGAATAGAGTAATGGGAGAGATAGTGAACCAATCAATATCTGAAATGGAAGACCACAGCATTCACCTTGGAGACCTTGGAGATTGAGTTTCATTTCTTCTGAATTTGAATTCAATTTGTAATTAAGGTTGAGCAAGGAAGACAAGGATTAATAATTTTTAAAATGCTCAGATTTCACAAAATATTATGATAATGGTGTGACAGCCATTTGGTCGTATGATGGAATTATTGACTTTATGATATTCTTTTGGGATGGAGGGAATACAGTTTCCTCTGATCTTAAATATGCTCCGGAGTCTTTACTGCAGTTTGGAAGGGATGTCTTTCCTGAAACATGAATCACATACAAATTACTACTTTTGATCACTTTTGATCAATTGCAGGTTGTGAAAAGTCATTTTCAAGGTTAATATTAATAAAAACATACTAACTAGGCTTTAATCAATATTGAAAAAGAATTTCCCTCAGATGATGTGAGAAAAAAGTAATTCAGGTGTTTTCTGTCAGATTTCATTTGGGGATATGGGCACCAAACTTAAATAACATGGCTAATTTGAATAAAATGTTTATTTCTTTTGCCTTTACATATTCAAGACATCTTCCTTTCTCACATTTCTCAGTACAAGGACCTATACTTGGAGTCTTGAGAGCATGCAGTCAAGGAGTTAGCCTCAAGCATCACCAAAACCTTTGCATGCCACTGCTTGTGTATGAAGATTAGACTATAACAGATGAAAAGAACATACCTTGTTGCTGTCAAACTGCTATGAACACTATATTCATTATATAATTAAAACAACCTCCAACAATTTTATGATATATCATCTCCAGCTACCCAAGTATATTTTTTACTAACTTATAGAGAACACTTCCTTAGTAGCAAATGTTTCATAAAATTCAACATACTCTAGTATTATTTCTCTTTCAGTGGTGAATCCACATCATATTGTTACTTATGCAACTTTGCTGATGTCTGATGTTCCAACGATGACATGGAATATCTTGAACACCTTTTTCACGTCATTTCCTATGATACATAAAACAACTTCAACCAGGGTATCATAAATTTTGTTTTGGACAATAAATGTGGTCCTTTGATATTTTCTGATTTTTGCTTAGCTAAGGACTGAAGATGTAGGAGTTCCAAAATGTTAACATGGTTAATATCAGGAACTTTGTGTAAGTTTCTGTGGCCTTCTGAATTACTTTGTGCAGTTTTTTTTTCTTTTTGTGGGATAGGGATGCAATAAGCAACGGAGCTTTGATAATAATTGTCAAATATTCTCAGCTTTGTATTACCTGAAACTTGTGTACAGTATTGTCAGGGCCATCTTAACATCATTATAGGCCCCCAAGCAAATCAGTGCACTAGGCTCTGTAGTATTTATTGGCAGAAAGCCATAGTACATGTAGATCAGAATTGTGCCCCTAGACACAGGAGGCCCTTGGGTAACTGCTCAGTATGTTCATGCCTTAAGATGACCCTGAGTGTAGTTGATCTAACACTGATGTGCCATGTTTTGAGTTTGTACTATAATTTATTCATTTCACCTGGACTACAGACAATAAGCTCTTTTCACATACTTTGTGAAGTGGTTTGTCTTTTTCTAATTTTCAAAAGAAAAAGGTTCATTATTTATGAACACTTAGAAGCTTCATACAGAGTTTATCACTTTTGAATATTATAGATAAACCAAGTTATTGCTTGTGTCTAAATTGACTGATTTAGTCATAGTAATATTGTCCCGTGGAGGCAGGAAATCAAGTGGAACATCACAGGCTGCAACAATCTCTTCATCATATTTGTCCTCTTCCTTTTCTTTCTGTCTTTTTTAACTTTATACACATAAACACATGCAAAAACATAATTGCATCATTCTGCTTAGTTTTACATTTCCATTTATTTCTACATTTCTTTCCTTAAAGGTAAACGGTTAAAAACTTTATTATAAGCACAGGCATGGCTGTGTGATAAGAAGCTTGCTTCCCAATCACATGGTTCTGGGTTCAGTCTCACCATCTGGCACCTTAACCCTAACCCTACTAACAGCCTTGGGCTGACCAAAGCCTCATGAGTGGATTTGGTAGACAGAAACTGAAAAAAGCCCATTGTATATACATATGTAATTTATTATATATCTATGTGTGTATCTTTGTGTCTCTGTTTGTCCCCCCACCACCACTTGATAACCGGTGTTGGTGTGTTCACATCCCCATAACTTAGCAATTTGGCAAAAGAGACCGATAGAAATAAGTGCTAGGCTTTAAAAAAAGTCCTGGGGTTGATTTGTTTGACTAAAATTCTTCAAAGCAGTGCCCCAGCATGGCCACAGTCAAATGACTGAATCAAATAAAAGATAAAAGATAAAAGTTAAAAGATATCTATATTATGATTAAATTTCATTGCATCATTGAAGGGAGGAGAGTGATTATGCCAATAATAAAGACACACACACTGATTTTATTTCACTTCTTTGTTATTCATTAATTGGTTATATATTTGACCAATTAACTAATTGATTGTTTGATTAATCATTCAGTTAATCAATCAATCACTTATGTTTGTCAAAGTCTTTCCATCACCATTTGTACCCTCTTTCTTGATATGTCCTCTCTACTTCAGGTCAGCTTCAGGTCTGTCCTATTTAATTAATTAGATTTTTGATACCTTAATTGTTTACTTATTAGTATCAGTCACTACGACTAGTACTAACACTATTATAATTACTAATGACTGCTTCTTATTTAGCCAATACAATAAAATGGCTGTGAAGTACCTTGGTACTTGACTAGTACTTTATTTTAACCTCCTCTCTGTCAATTATGATGAAGAGTGTTCCAGTTGATCTGATCAACAGAACAACCTGCTCATGAAATTAACATGCAAGCAGCTGAGCACTTCACAGACACATGAACCCTTAATGTACTCCTCAAAGAGATTCAACATAACACAGAGTGTGACAAGGTTGGCTCTTTGAATTACATATACAACCCATGTTTGCCAGTTGAGTGAACTAGAGCAATGAGAAATAAAGTGTCTTGGTCAAGGACACAGCGCATCGCCAGGAATCAAACTCATGGTCTTATGATCATTAGCCAAGTACCTTGGCCACTAAGCCCTGAGGCTTTATCTTTTACTTGTTTCAGACATTAGCCTGAGGCCATGCTGGGGCACTGTCTTGAAGAATTTTAGTCAAACTAAGCAACCCCAGTATTTATTCTATCTTTCTCTTTTGACAAACTAGGGATGTAAACACACCAACACCAGTTGTCAAGCTGTGGTGAAGGACAAACACAGGCACAAAGATACACATATATATACAACAGGCTTCTTTCAGTTTTTGTCAGCCAAACCTACTGACAAGGCTTTGGTCAGCCCGAGGCTATAGTAGAAGACACTTGCCCAAGGCTCCTCTTCTTTATTTTATTAACCCCAAAAAAGAAAGAAAGGTAAAGTTGACTTCAGTCAGATGTAAATAGCCAGATTATGATCAGTAATTAAATCAACAATGAGTGAGATTCTCCGTGGCCACTCAGATTGCTAGCAATGGCCAAATCCTGATAAATTGCATCTCTTTACCATCTTGAGAATTAAAAGGACAGAATTGAATAATATAGTCCTATATATACTATACTTCAATGAAAGATGAAGTGGGCATGGCTGGAATATCTTCAACAACAACAAAGCAATTTCCCATCATCCATACTACCAATACTAGCAGTTACATGGTGTCATTATGCCTTCTCAGTGATTAAATATCTCATATAAAGGAACTAAGATTTATGCTGCCTTGGTTCATATGTCTCTTTATATACAGTACCATGCAAAAGTCTTTGGCCACTATTGTAAATTTCTGCTAATTGCTAACTTATAAGTAGATGTTTCACATTGCATTTTTTACAGGTAAAACATTGGCCCTGTCAGAGTCATTTCCATACCTAATCATTATATTTTGTAGTTGGGAGTCTGAATGAGAGGGGAAGATGCAAGATGATCACCAAAAATGGCCATGCAAAAGTTTTCAGCCACCTCACCAAACAAGATGTGTGTGTGTGTGTGTGTGTGTGTGTGTGTGTGTTTTATCAGGCTGAGTAAAAAGTAAGCAACATTTTGAAACATCAAATTCATCACAATATATTTCAACAATGTGGAAATTTTATTCATCAAAATAAGTACCATTACAATCAACACATTTCTGCCAATGAGTTACAAGTTTGTTTATTCCACTAACATAAAGATCTGGAGTTCTCGAGATGATGAACTCTTTGAATGCACTTTCAGCATCAGTTTGATTTTTGAACTCCTTCTCTCGCTGGAAACCATCAAGGTGCTTGAAAAAGTGGTAGTTGGTAGGAGAAAGGTCTGGAGAATAAGCTGGGTAGGGAAGAACTTCCCAGCCAGGGTCCCTCAACTTCTGGAACATCATTAGGGAAACGGGCAGTCAAACATTGTCAAGAAGAATGATTGGCTCTCTTCTGTTGACCAGTCTGGGACAGAGTTGTAGCAGTTTTTCAACCCTTTTTGGCAATTTCATGGCAATATGTTTCTGCAGTAATGGTTTTTCCAGGTTTTAAGAAGTTGCAGTGGATGAATCCAGCAGTACACCACCAAACAGTTACCATAACCTTTTTGAAGAGCTCGAGTTTAGGGAAGGTTTTCAGTGTTTCATTTTGGTCCAGCCACTGCAAAGAACGTTTTTTATTATTGTACAGAATCCACTTTTCATTGCAAGTTACAATACAGTTGAGAAATGGATCTGTCTGCTTACAGAGAAGCGATGAACAAATTTCATATCTGTGCATTTCTTGACTTTCATTCAAATTGTATGGTACTCAATTGTCAAGATTTTTTGATTTTCCAATCACATGCAAATGGTTGCAAGCAGTTTTCTGGCTAACTTGAAGTTCTTTTGCCAGTTTTCGAGTGGTTTTACATGGATCTTTCTCAATGACAGTCTTTAATTGTCTGTCATTAATGACAGATGGGCTTCCACTATGATCATGATCTTCAAGGCTCAGGTTTCCACGTGAAATCATTTAAACCATTTTAGAGCAGACCACTTACTGGTCATTTCATCACCAAATGTTTCGTTGATATCATGAGCAATTCACGAATATTGCACTTTGACAGTTCTATTTACGATGATTGTAACAATAGTAACAAAAATGTCAATGTTAATTTATTGAAGCATTTGGGCAAGTCTACATCTCTAATATCAGATAACTGCAAAAAATGTTTTAAGAATATTCAAACTCCGGTACAAATTCTTCATGGTTCAAAACGTTGCTAACTCAACCTGATAAAACAGAAAAATATCCACGCAATCTTGAAGAGTTGTGGGAACTCATCCACAGAGAATGGTATCTCATACCTGTGAAGATGAAGGATTTATGCACATCTCTTCCCAGGCACATTGAAGCAATTATTCAAGCTAAGGGAAGCCTCATGAAATATTAGCAATGTACAGTAACTTCTTGAAATAAACATTATGTAATGAATTTTCATTATAGACATTTTTTTGTTTTAAAACACTGTTTCTTGATTGGTTTATGTCAGGTGGCTGAAAGCTTTTGCATTGCCATTTTTGGTGGTTGTCTCACATTTTCTCCTCTCATTCAGAACCCCTACTACAAAATATAAGGATTAGGTATGGAAATGACTCCAACAGGGCCAATGTTTCATCTGTAAAAAATGCAATGCAAAACATTCACTCATAAGTTGGCAATTGTTAAAAATTCACAATAGTTTAAAGTGGCAAGTTCTTTTCCATGGTACTGTACATACCTATATATACATACTCATCCACAAAGTATGAGGATGGGTGTCAAACTTCTTAACCACAAAGCCACACCTGTAGATATACAGATATATAAATAGATAGACAGACAGATATATATATGTCCTCACACTTAACTGCTTCTCGTTCATGGGTGATTTTTACCAGCAGGTCTCAGGAGTGGCCATGGGAACAAGAATGGGCTCCAACTATGTGAACCTGTTTGTTGGCTACGTTGAGGTCCAAATATTCTTAAGTTTCACTGGTCCCACTCCTGAACTATACAGTCATTATATTGATGACTGTATCGCCATAACCTCACTCTCCCGCGAACATATCGACTCCTTCCTCTCTTTCGTCAAATCTTTCCATCCTTCCCTCCACTTCTCCTGCACTATTTCCGATACCTCAGTCACCTTTCTCAACATTTTGGTCAGCTAGAGGTGTTGGCCTCTTGGAGCTAATCAACAGCAGCATTCATCCTATATTTCTGGACTGCCATATTAGCTTGGTGATAACTATTCATATCCAGTACCGCTGCTGTAGTCTCCTTTCGAGAGACTTAGAAATTTTAATATTTCTATTTTTGAAAAACCAGTGGATGTCTTCCACTGAATTTAGGTAAATAATCCTTTGAAAAGACGGTTAGTAGGGACGCCTGTTGGGTTTGGCTGCTCTGCATTGATAAGGGGCAAATACCCTGAAACTAGTCTGCAGATGCCTGACCAGCAAGGAGAAGCGGTTGACCTCCCCTGTTCGAAGGTTATAATGGACACAGGTTTGTGTGTCACATAGCTAGCTAGAGGCGATGGCTTCTTGGAGCTAATCAATGGCAGCATTCATCCTATATTTCTGGACTGCCATATTAGCTTGGCAACAACTATTAATATATATATATAGAGAGAGAGAGATTAGATAGATAGATAGATAGCTATAGATATACGACAGGCTACTTTCAATTTCTACCAAATCCACTCACAAACCTTTGGTTGGCCCGAGGCTATAGTAGAAGATACTTGCTGGGACTGAATCCAGAACCATGTGGTTGATAAGCAAGCTACTTCCCACTCAGCCACTCCTGCGCCCATATCTATCTGTCTATCTATCTATCTATCTATCTATCTATATATATATATATATATATATATATATATATATATATGATTAATATTTAGCAAAAGCAATAGAGTGACTCAACTCAATGGCCAAGAATTTCATTTGTTGGCACTTATCAAATCAGGTAAGATATAGTGTAGTATTGCTTCTGCTAAATATTAATATATACATTTATATAAATATATATATATATATGTATGTATATATATGTATGTGTATATATATATATATATTTGTGTGTGTGCATGCACGTGAATATACATATCTGTGTGTTTGTGTGTGTGTGTGTGTGTGTGTAGAATATTTTTATATTGGTTTCAGTCACTGGACTGCAGCCATGCGAGGGCACCTCCTTCAAACATATAGTTGACCACATCGATCCCAATACTTGTTTTTGTGTCTGGAACTTATTTTTATCTATTTTTCATTATTTGAACTGCTAACTTATGGGACATAAAGAAAGATAAACAAAACCATTTTTGGATGCCATGATTTTGATCTATCCCAGACAGATTATGCAAATGTACATCTGCAGATGATGCATTAGGTGGAAAAAAAACGAAATTGATATGATTTAGATGCATCATTAGTATTTTATGGAGTTGATTTATGTATTTTAGGAAATAAGCAATGTGATTTAAATATATCATTTTTGAATCTGATGTATCATAGGGAAATGGATAATATGATTTAGGATATATCATACTTGAGTGGAAGTTAATCGATATTTAGAAAAATAGGGTGTGATTCAGATATTTTATTATAGCAACAACTGATATAGGTTGGCAAAATGGATTTATAAAATACACAAAGATGCACACACACATATATGTGTGCATGTATATATATATATATTATAGATAGATAGATAGATAGACAAAGACAGACAGATTAATAGATACTTGTACATTATCTTTATATATATACACACACACACAATCATGCAGATGTACACACACATCCTCATCACCAGCATCATCATCATCATCATTATCATCATCTACACCACCACCATTATCACTATCACTATTTTACAGTTGATTCCCATGCCAGCATGGGGCTATATACACATGTATCTTCATGTGTATGCATATGTGTGTGCACGCACATGTGTGCGTGTGTGTGTGTGTATGCATGCATGCATGTGTACAATTCTCCCCCTTAATGATATCCCATTTCAATGATATTATTATTATTTCCTTTTTTTTTTTTAAGTTATAAAAATAAAAATTTCACAGTTAATGTCATAAAATACATGCTAAACATTCATAATGACTGCTTTCAAAGTTTAATTACCGCAATGTATCTCACAGCATGTGTATGAGTGTTCTTTTATTCCTTCAGTCATTCAGTTGGTATGCATGTTGATGTTATACATGCATACTGTTTTCACTTTCTATCTGCTCCTCTTTCATCTTAAAACTTTTGAATAAATTTATTATCAGTTCACGCAAATATTATGAAAATGCTGGAGAAGAAGTTTTAACAATAGTAACAGCGATACATGTTTATTCCTTTTCTTTCAAAAGGATCAATGATGCTTTTAAACATATTCAAAAAGCAAATGAGATTTTAAGCACAGAATCTCACGATTCTTATTGCTGATGAAGTAAAAGAAAGTTGCAGCAAATCAAAATCTTTCTTATATCTGCTATCTTTCTTATATCTGCCATTCTATATGCACACACACAGACACACACACACACACACACACTCACACACACACACTCACACACACACTCACGCACACGCATGCATGTACACATACACACACACATGTATATATTTGATAAGCACAGTATGACTGAATAGGAAAGAAGTTTGCTTTGCAACTATGAAGTCTCAGATTCAATCTCAGAGCAAGGCATTTTAGACTTCTGTCATTTTCTATACCCTCGGGGTGATCCATACCTTGTGTCTGAAATTGAGAAGATGGTCACTTGCCTGTGTTTAATCTATGATCTACTGAAGGGCTGTTATTCTTGTCTCTTTGTTGATTATTTACTAGGCCTGATGAAACTTTTTAATTTGTTCCATTGTTTGAGTTCCTTTGCTTGTATATTTACTGATTGTACCAGTTATTCTAATTAAAGTTGGATTCCTTTTTTTTTGTTGTTCTTGTCAAGTTTGATTTTAAATATATCATAATGTTGATGTGAATTTTGATTTGGTCAACATTAAGATATCTTTAAACACTTAGCTGTTTATTGGCAGAGGATTTGAATTTCACTGCAAATTAAAGATACATTTATCAATGGAACAGTTTGAGAATGTTTAATATTGTGAATTGTATTTCGTGGTCATGTGGCTAAGTTTTGAAGTGCTCATTGCATTGCTCGTGTATGTATTTATTGTAGAATTGGTGGTTTTTAAAGCTTTCGCTTTCGTTTTTGGCAAGCAGTATTGTTACCCTTCTTTTATTCAAATACATATATTTATATATATATATATATATATATATGCATACACACACACATATATATATATATAAATAGATGTGCGTATTTTTCCGTTGTTAACAATTAACACAGAAAAAATAGATAAATAGTTACCAGGATAGCAAGAAATCACACAAGTAAACCTGTGTCGGAAGTAAAAGTATTTAAATTACACCTGTGTTAAATTCCATTTATGTATATATATATAAACATGCATATCAAAACAAGGGATTGTTTCATTTACTAATAAGAGTAACAAAATTCTACATGTAGTAGAAAACATGTAAGATATATCCTATTCGAAATATATATACCAAAAACTCCTCAATAACTGCATGACAAAAAGTAAACCCCAACATATAAATACTATAAACAAAGGAGCAAAAGAATTGTGACAAAGCTACAAGTAGAAACAAGAAAGCTGACCCCTATTATAACAAGGCCCTAGCCATCAGTGACATCAATGATAAATTAATATATAATCCCTCTAATAATAATCAAAATATTAATAATAGATCTAGGAGCATCAAAGATAAAGTAATACATAACCATTCCAGTATTAATCAGAATAATAATAATAAGAGACCTAAAAATAAGCCAAGAAAAATTGTTAGGTTCACTCCTCCCTTTTCCCTTAATATGAAAACTAACATAGGTAAAAGATACCTGTCTCTCCTAGACAAACACTTTCCAGCAACTCACAGATGAAGGAAAATACTTGATAGGCATTCTGTGAAATTATCATATAGCTGCTGCCCCAATATGAAGAGTATCATTACATGTAGTCAATACCAAAATCCTAAATCCAGTTGCAGCAGTCATGACCCAGGATCCTGTCTACTTGACTAATGATGAATGATAAAATCTATCATATATGAGGCAAAAGTTACTGAAACCCTAAATAATAATACAACTGATAAGAAGACCTATATTGGATTATGTGAAGGTGAATTTAAAAATTGCTATGCCAATCACATAGCCTTCTTCCAACAAAGAGACAAAAGTAAAGCTACTAAGTTGGCTAGCAACGTATGGACTTTGAAAGATAACAAAATATCATATGTGATTAAATTGAAAGTAGTTGAGAAATCCATACCTTATGTGAATGGATCGAATAAATGTAGACTTTGTTTGGATGAAAGAGTACAGGTCCTGTTCAGATCTAAGATCCCTAACTCTCTATTCAACTCCATGTCAGAAATTTTCAGTGGTTGCATGCATATGTATAAATATATTATAAAGAATTGGAAAATTCCATCAATTCCTGACTGACTTGATATCTTTCCAGCTTTTTCATTTGAGGTCTAAGGAGGATAGCTCTTTTAGTTTTCTACTTTTTACTTTTCAATTTTTACATTTTAGCTTTTGTGTTTCCATTTTCTGTTGTTTACTTTCTGCTTTTTCTATATGCTGCCTTCTTGTCTTCATTGCGTTTCTTCTATTTATTCAATTTTTTATTTTGTTATGATTTATGATATGTGGTTTGCACCTGACGAATATGTTTGTTTTTTCTCAATATGTGAAACTATTAGTAGCACTTTATTACATGTATTGTGACCTTTAAATAATATTTATCATTCATTGGATGGAGTACTTTTTTTGTTGAATTTTCTATCATGGAACAGTACATTATATATATATTCTTAGAATAAATAAATAAATATATATATATATATATATATATACACACACACACACACACATAATTGAATTATATGCCTATTAGAGTACTGTTATTTCATTCAAGTTGTTCTTTTTTTTTTTGTTATTCACATGGTAGCAGTATAGATAAGCTTTATTCTTCTTCTAAGAAAGAGGTAATTATGTAATATTTATTGTAACATATGATATCAATTGTAAAGTGTCAGTTAGAATCTAGTTCTTTTAAATTGTATGTAGACGCATTTTTCAATGCATCAACTCATCAGTATAGCTTCTGGATAATTATAAAAATGTTACTTATAAACTTAGGTTGAAATTAAGTTCATCACAGTTGTATTTAAGTTTACACAGGATGAAATGAAATGAAACTGTAAAGTGAATTTGCATTCACTAAATTGCATTTGCTTAGAAAGTACCCCAATACTTACTTTTTGTTAAGCCTACTACTCATTCTATCAGTTTCTTTTGCTGAACTTCTAAGTTACTGGCACATAAACACACCAACACTGGTTGTCTAGCAGTGGTGGAGGACAAACATAGACACAAAGACACACACACATATATTCTTTTAGCTTCCATTTACCAAATCCACTCACAAGGCTTCCATCAGTGCCAGGCTATAGTAGAAGACACATGCCTAAAGTGCCACACAGTGGGACTGAACCTTGAACCAAACTATGTGATGGAGAAGCAAGCTTCTTATTTCTTTACTGCCCACAAGGGGCTACACACAGAGAAGACAAATGGATTAAGTCGATTATATCGACCCCAGTGTGTAACTGGTACTTAATTTATCGACCCCGAAAGGATGAAAGGCAAAGTCGACCTCGGCGGAATTTGAACTCAGAACGTAACAGCAGACGAAATACGGCTATGCATTTCGCCCAGCGTGCTAACGTTTCTGCCAGCTCGCCACCACACAGCTTCTTACCACACAGCTACACCTAGAAAGTTTTTCTTATAGATGATTCTTCACTTGTGTAGAATGAAGCCAATATTTGATGTGAAAGGGAATTATTCAATCATGCAGTCAGGTCTTATGTCGGAGCAACAGTCACAGAGTTTACTGTAATTATAATAGCAACAAACAGCTTTGAATATTCATTTCCTTATTAAGAATCAGATTTAACTTTTTGGTATTTGTTCATCATTCATCATCAGCAACAATAATGATAACAACTGCAATCAAGCAAAACAAAAGCAGGAACATTTGTATTTATTATAATGTTAAGTTGCAGGCATGGGTAGATGCAGTTTGCATGGTTGTGTGGTTGCTCAGTTTGCTTTGCAACCACATATTTCTGGGTTCAATTCCACTGTGTGGCATCTTGGGCAAGTGTCTTCTATTATAGCCTTGGACCAGGAAATGCCTTGAGGAGGAAATTTGGTAGCTCAGTATGTGTGCATGTGTGTGTAAGTGTGTTTTTCCATGTAATCTTTTATTAGTGATTCTTGTCTGCATCTCCTATAACCAATGCAACTAAGCAGTTTTATTGGTTTCAAGGAATAAAAAATTTCTTACTGGAGAAATATATAAGGGTTGGTAACAAGAAGGGCATCCAACCATGGAATACTGCTTTGGTAGGTTTCATCTAACCCATGACAGCATGGAAAAGTAGTCACGGCGAAGATGGTGATGATGTTGATGATGATGATGATGATGAAGTGTTATATTCAATTATTTTCGCTGTACTTCAAGTTTTCTGCCAAATAAGCAATTCTCAGAAAATTTTCTAACTGTTTTTGTTTAACCTCAGGTCAGCCTTGATCAAGCTGATATAAACTCAAGGGGTGGCTAGCTGGCAGAATCATTAGCATGCCTGGCAAAATGCTTGGCAGTATTTCACCTGCCGTTACATTCTGAGTTCAAATTCCACTGAGTTCGACTTTGCCGTTCATCATTTTAGGGCTGATTAAATAAGTACCAGTTACACGCTGGGGTCGATGTAATTGACTTAATCCCTTTGTCTGTCCTTGTTTGTCCCCTCTATGTTTAGACCCCCTGTGGGCAATATAAAAATAGATATAAGCTCTAAGGATTTCTAACCATGACCATCCCTCTTATTTTCAAGCCCAGTGTATCCAGGATATGCTTTTCTTTATGTCATAGTTATGTAGGAGTTAATACAGTACAGGAAAGGAGCAATGTAGGTCAAAATATATATCTTCCTCACTGTAAAATATATAATATATATAAGAAATTGTATAATATGGTTTAGGATATATCATAAAGATACATCATTAGTTATGATTAATAAAATAAAAAATGGACATCTCAGAGTTATTTTCTTTTAAAATTCAGCATAAGACAGCATAATTCCAGAACCCATTAGTGTAAAATGTATATTTAAGCTCAGCATCAATCAGAAAGAATGAATGGCAAGAATAACTTAGGATAGCAACAGGTTCATGATTGTTCTATAAATGACTTCATAAAATAGGTTGGACAGGCATCGGGCAAGTTATTTCTGTGAGACAGACACAGAATTTTCCAATAATGCCACTTGAAGCAGAGCTCTAGAGAGAATGCCTAACTACTCAGAAATCAATATCATTCACCACTTCTACCACTTCCCCACATTGCTATGGAACCCATCAGCAGAGTTTTGTATACAGCAACCATCATCATCATCATCATCATCATCATCATCACTATCTCAATCATCATCATCATTGTCATTATTGCCATCATCATCATCATATTTATCATTATCATCATCTTCATCATGAACAGCAGCAGTAGAAGCATCACCATCAATAGTGTTTCATTGCATCATCATTGCCATCAACTCATTCATTGACATCAGCATCTTCATCTTCATTATCAGTGCCATCATTATTATCATAGCATTGCTACCCCTTCCACCACCATTACCACCACCACCATTACCACCACCACCATTAACCACTATCACCACCATCACAACCACCATCACCACCACCACCACCACCACCACCACCACTGTCATCATCATCAGTATCATCATTACTATCATTGCTGTTGTCACCTCCACCACCACCATTCAGTACCATCCCCATCACCACAACCACCACTATCACCACCACCACCACCACCACCACCACCATCAACATCATCATCTTCATCATTACATTGTTGCTACCGTCATCACTACCATCATCATAGCCATCATTATTGTCACTACTATAACCATCATGATTACATCACAACTGCTATCAGCATCATCTTCTTGAGTCAAAGATGGAGTCTGTTCATTTATTCACCCTGTGGAATACCTAAAAAATAACCACACCTTTTTTTGTTTTAAATAAAGGATGACCACATGTGTCCCTCATACATAGGCATGACTGTGTGGTTAAGAAATTTGTCTCCCAACTACACAGTTTGGGACTCAGTTCTGTTGTGCAGCCCCTTTGGCAAGCATCTTGTTTAACTGATCCAGCCCAACCAAGGCTTTGTGAATGGAAGAACCTAGAGAAAGCCTGTCATATATATATATTTAAAATTTATAAATTAGGGTATCTACGAGATATCACCATGCTGAAAATAGCAGCCATGAACCGACTCTAAAACACTTTAAGTTTTTCCATATAGCAACATGGAGAAAAGACAAAGAGACACGATGAAACTAGTATATTCTACTGACGTGCGGGTGGCATGTAAAAAGTACCCACTACACTCACGGAGTGGTTGGTGTTAGGAAGGGCATCCAGCCGTAGAAACACTGCCAGATCAGACTGGGCCTGATGCAGCCTTCTGGCTTCACAGACCCCAGTTGAACCGTCCAACCCATGCTAGCATGGAAAGCGGACGCTAAATGATGATGATGATGATGAAGGATAAGATCGTTAATTTAAAATAAAATAATAAACTCATCAAGTGGTCAGCATGGTAAAAATAATCTTCAAATGTAATGATTATTAAAATTTATAAATTAGGGTATCTACGAGATACCACCATGCTGAAAATAGCAGCCATGAACCAACTCTAAAACACCTTAAGTTTTTCCATATAGCAACATGGAGAAAAGACAAAGAGACACGATGAAACTAGTATATTCTACTGACGAGGCAAAGCTAGAAATCCGAGACCTAGAATTATCCAGTAATTTTACTAATTTCATCTTGTCTCTTAGTCTTTTCTCCATGTTGCTATATGGAAAAACTTAAGGTGGTTTTAGAGTCGGTTCATGGCTGCTATTTTCAGCATGGTGGTATCTCGTAGATACCCTAATTTCTAAATTTTAATAGTCAGGGAGAAATATTACATTGCTTAGAAACAAGGGAAATTTGGGGAGGTGACATGAAGGATATCTGACAACAGAAGAAAAAAAAATCTCCCTTAACAAATTCCATTTGATCCACACAAGCATGGAAAAGTGAACATTAATATGATGATGATGATGACAATGACAACGATATGATGAAGATGGTGATGGTGGTGGTGGTGGTGGTGGTGCAAGTGATAAAAGTGGAATGGTGTAATAATATTAGTGACTAAGATGGGTAATTGGTTAGAGTGGTGGGGAAAGAAGTAGTAAAGATGTTGTATAGTAGTAGTAGTAGTAAGTGTGGAAAAACTAGACCTAAAATTTATATGCATGTGTTCAATCATTCTATATCTATCTGCTTATGGAACAGTAGTATAGATGTTAAGTAAAAAATATACTATATTGTATATAATCCATCATCATTGTCATCATCATCATCATCATCTTCTTCTTCTTCTTCTTCTTCTTCTTCTTCTTCTTCTTCTTCTTCTTCTTCTTCTTCTTCTTCTTCTTCTTCTTCTTCTTCTTCTTCTTCTCCTCCTTCTGCCTCTTCTGCTTCTACTTCCTCATCTTCTTCCTCATCCTCTTCTCCTTCGTCGTCTTCTCCCTCTTCTGCTTCTACTTCCTCATCTTCCCCATCCTCTTCCTCTTCTACTTCCTCATCTTCTTCTTCTTCTTCTTCTTCTTCTTCTTCTTCTTCTTCTTCTTCATCTTCTTCCACTTCTTCCTCTTCTACTTACTCATCTTCCTCTTCTTCATCCTCCTCTTTTTCCTCCTTTTCCTTTCCCCTCCTCCTTCTCTTCATTCCATCACTATTATCATCATCATAATCATTGTCCTACTCCACATCAACATCAAAATTCTCTTCTTCTTCTTCTTCTTCTCTTCTTCTTCTTCTTCTTCTTCTTCTTCTTCTTCTTCTTTGTCATCATTATCATCATCACCATCATCATCATCATCATCATCATCATCATCATTATAATGATAGAAATGACATGAGGATGCTGCTCCAGCTATAACTGGTGATAGCCACATTCTAATTGGCATTAATAGAAGCTGGAAACTAACAATAGGAGCTTAGTAATACCAATAGGAGCAGGACACTATCAATAGGAGACTGAATACCACCACTAGACAATAGATGATATCAGCAGTAGCTATATACCATCAACAGAAACTGGCTACCATCAATAGAAGCTGAACAGCATCAATTAGTCTCAATAACAACGATAGAATTTGGATACTCTAAATACATGTTATGGGTGTGATTCCAAAGTTCAGGGAGAATTTTGTTCTTGGATAAAAGTCGGTCATTTCACAAGCATATGTAAATTAGGGAAGGCCATAACTTTAGTAATGTTCCATAACTTTAGTAACACTTCTATCCACACCAACGGAAACAGCAATTACATTAATCAGTTACATGGAAAAGCACTGTCAGTTGTGTGACAATGAATTTATATTTCAGGTTAACGATGGTGATCAACTAAGCCGACATCAACAAATCAAAGCTGATTGAATAATCACATCGTTCATTATTGATTCTGAAGTAAATTAATTGATAACACAACATTTAATAAAATAAAGGTATTAAACTTTGAAACAATTATTCAATCATGCAAAACCAATATATTTACCTAAGGCTTGACTGCACCTCTAGCTTTCTTTCAGGTTATTTGTGTGACTCTCAAAATTGGCTCAATTTGCCATATTCAGAGGATATTCGTTACTAAATCTTTGACTGATGGCTGTTTATTGGGTCATGAAATGATTTCTACTCTTTGCTTGATTAAAATAATCTATTTTAATACTCTCTCTCCCTCTCTCTCAATAATTAAATCAGTAAACAATAATTAAATTAGTTAAATACATTCATACCAGTTCCATGTTAAATGCACTCATGTTGGTGAAGCAAAATGCACTCATGCTAGAGCTGCATAACAGCACCCAGTGGTTGGCATTAGGAAGAGCATCCAGCTGTAGAAACCATGCCAAAATAGACAATTGGAGCCAAGACAGCTCTCAAGCTGACCAGCTCCTGTCAAACAGTACAACCCCTGCCATCATGGAAAATAGATGTTAAATGATGATGGTGATGATTAGAAGGCATTGACAAATTATGAAAGTTTATGTTAAAATTATCAATCAGTCACGATATAAAACCAGGAATACAACCAGTGACGCAAATAGCATTTCATCAAAAAGAGACAAGTAAGGGAAAGAACTGAATATTTGTTAAATTGGACATCACTGAGAAAGTGAATGACTCCACAATGCGGGGTTCACCTTTGGTTATAGTACAAAAGAAAGATGGGATGTATTCGTTTATATGTGGACTTTCTCAGTGCAAATATGGCTACACAAAGGAAACAATATCCAATACCCATTATTGATGAAATAATGGAAAATTTGAATGGATCGTGCTTCTTTTCAAAACTGGGTTTTAATATGGGTTTCCACCAAGTAGAATTAAATCCATCATTGTACCATTGCAAGATTCACTTCATCCAAGCAGTTGATTCTTGAAAAATTCCCAGTATTTGAAGAATTTCAGGAAATTATTAGCTGTGCCTAACATTACATAACATTAAATCACAAGAAATGTATTTATGGTGTTAGGTGGTAATATTTTGGCTTCATTGCTTCAAAGAGAATAAGATTAATGTTGTGACTTGACTTATTTTAACCCTTTTGTTGCCATATTTCTGTTGGAATACACTGCCTCTGTTTCAATTATTTTTTAAATAATGAAGAACTGAGCAAGATGACTTTGCAGCAGCTATTAAGCTGATGTTTGGATCATAAATTAATATGAAATTTTGACAGAAGATTTTAATTAGATCACTTTAAAACAAGGAATTTCCATCAAAGAACCAATGGCAGTTTCAGGCAGGTAGGGATCAAAAGGATTAAGCATCCCACAATAACAACTAAATTCAGAAGTTTTGTTGGGGATTATACAACTTTCTTGAATTATCTGTACTCCATTTAGTCACCAAGGCAGATATAGTATAGAAAATTATCAAAAGCAAGAAATTTCAATAGACTTGGAAGCAAAAAGAAATACTTTAGGAATAAATACAATGAATAGCATCACATACAATATTATCACACTTTGACACCAAATAGAAACCTTCTATCAATGTCAACACCAGTTCTATTGGATTGGCCACCATATTGGTAGAGCATAACTCCAAAAATGAATGTCATATTATTTCCTACACAACCAAAGCACTTTCAGAATTGAACAAATGTATTCTCATGCTGAAAATAGGCTTTGCAGTGGTGTAGGCATGTGAAAAATTCCATGCATATCTATATGAAAGTCCATTCATCATCTTCAGTGACCATTAACTACTATTAACATTGTTTAATGGAAAAGGAAAGCTTGATTATAATCAAACTGAATAATCATTCAATTGAATAAGGCTTCCTAAGGTAAAGGACCTCTTTAAACTATGGCTTTGCTTGAATAAACACTTTAAAGTGGGAATGCGTTGTAATACTTCAATAAGCTCCTTATCAAACATATTAGAGATACCATTATTAGCATTATTATCCAATTTATAATATTAACAAGTTGTTGCATTCGTTGTTTAGCTCTAAGTCAGCCTTGATGGAACCGATTGTACTCAAAAGTATTCTAACCCCAATAATTTTATCTTTTTGTTCAGGCATAATGTACATTATCCAAAGTAATCTTTTCTTAAAATGGCAGGGTGTAATTTGAGGGAGATTTAACTGCTATTTCTAGCAGGTTGAGTGACCTGTAGAGGTTTCATCATAATGATGTGTCAGACTAAATGACCAGGCAGTATTACTGTATTTGATGGCAAGCAAGATCCACAGGCATATTAGACCCATCCCCACCCAGTTTTAGCAGTGCTCATTCTGGAAAAAGTTTTTGAATGTAATAGCCTTCCTACTGTAAGCACAAGACCTGAAATTTTATGAGAGGGGGCTTGACAATTATATCAATCCCAGTGTTCAACTGGTATTTATTTCCTCAGCCCCAGAAGGATGAAAGGCAAACTTGAGCTCAACAGAATTTGAACTCAGGATGTAAAGATGGATGAAATTGCTGCTAAGCATGGTCCAGCTCACCATCTTATCTGTAATATAGGCCCAGCTTCACATACAGGACTGATACGATTTTTTGAGAGAAATTTTTGATGAAATTTGATAGTTTTTGACCTTTTATATTCTAAATTCCAATCCTACCTAAATGATTTTCATTCATCACTGTAAATAAGTACCAGTTATATACTTAAAACAACAGAACCGGGTACATTTGTCTCCTTCACTAAGTCACTATCAATAATTGTAGTATCATTGTTATTCCAAATATCACAATGCCAAGTTGGGAAACAGAGGTTAATATGGTAGATGTTCAGTTTGATAACCTGCAGGTCAGTGGCTGAAGGAGAGAAAATAAGAAGACAGAATGAAATTGTTTAGCTTCTGGTCACTACACACTGATCAAACTTGTCATGATCCAAAGCATTGCAGCAATAGCCAGCCTGTCTTTCTATAAGGTATTGCATATCTGGAATAACATTTTCCATTATGTTCTCCACTATTCAAGACGATGGATGTAATTCAAAGGAGATTAAATCATAGTAGTTAGGACATCCAGTTCATAATTGTATGGTCATAAGTTCAATTCCCAGTGTCAGGTTGTGTCTTTGAGTGAGACACTTTATTTCATGTTGCTCCAGTCCATTCAGCTGGCAAAAATGAGTTGTACCTGTATTTCAATGGGCCAGCCTCATCACATTCTGTGTCATGTTGAATCTCCCTGAGAACTACATTAAGGGTAAGTGTGTCAGTGGAGTGCTCAGCCACTTGCACGTTAATTTCATGAGCAGGCTGTTCCATTGATTGGATGAACTGGAACACTCATCGTCATAACCAGTGGGGTGGCTGATAATCCAGGCAACAGCCTTCCACACAGCTTCTGTCTGCTTGCTTTCACTCACAAAGCTTGGGTTGACCAGAGATTATGCTAAAAAATACTTTTACCACACAGTAGCGTTGAACCCAGGACCTCCTGATTGTCAAGCAAACATCTCAACTATTCAGCAACACTACATCTATTTCCTCCTACATACTAAGCAAAATGTTTTATATTACTGCAGTTGTCCCTACCCACTGCACTACAAGATGTTTGGTGCACACCATTCAACTGGTGATCCCTTTACCAGGGATAAATTTTTTATTGCATAATATAATTTATACCTATCCCTGTAGATATATATACATGCATATGGTTAGTATAGTTGTAGACATTTCAGTTGCAAAGTATAAAGTATCCAAAGTGGTATCCATTTCTTCACAAAGCATTGTTTCAATCAATGGACTTTTAGGTTATGAGTAAACCATACTCCCATTGCACAACTCTGTTCAGCAGGTGATTAAACAAACATATAATGTATTATTTCTTATATTGTCTGTTCTGGGTTACATTACTTCAATTACATCATTCATCATATGTTATTTGTTAATTATTTATTTATTTCTATGCATTGGACTGTTTCAAATATCCAAAATATAGTAACTATACAACACATGCTGCAGCACTGAGATGTTAATTTGCTTACTGGAAAGCAACATGACATTTCACTCTGCCAATACTCCAAGAGTCATATTTGACAAACTACACACACGAAGGTGCATAGCCTAGTGGTTAGAGTGTTGTGCTCACAATTATAAGATCATGGGTTTAATTCATGGTCTGGGTGATGCATTGTGTTCTTGAGTGAAACACTTCATTTCATATTGCTCTGCAGGTGGAAGAATGGCAGAAACGTTGATGCAGCAGCAGAAATGCTTTGTGGTAGATCTTCTGCTTCTTTACATTCAGAGTTCATATCCCACCTGCCTGGGGAAGGTAATGCAAAACCACTCCAGTAGTCACCCCAAGTCTAATCATAGTAGCCAAAGTTCCAGTAACTTACTTAATAGCAGCAGGAGAGGGTACAGGCCCAAGTCATATAGAGAATGCTGGAAAAGGTTCACCTGCACAGGGTCTGCCCAAGCGAAAACCACTGCTTCACTAGACACTTAGATCTAAGCATTGCAAATTTTTCTGGGTGTCCCTTCATTTGCCATTTTCAGAAGTAAATCAAATCTATGAGTATTTCCCCAGCAAGCAAGTGTGTTAGCTTATAAATTAAGCCAATACTTTAAACTGCAGAAAATTATTAACTAATACTTTATTCAATAACTGAATTATAATAGTATATTTGCCTCCTAAATCTAGCTAACCTTTAAGGGTCGATGCTACTGTAGCTTGTAGCCCCAGGAAGACATATCCTCGAGCTGGCTATTGACATACTATCTGTTCCCTATCAGTATTTGTAATAGGAAATCATTGTTCCCATCTCCAGCCTGATGTAATACACACAGGCCCAAGTTTCTGGGTATTAACCCGTCATCAGCATGTGACAACCACCAGTTGGCGATAGGAAGTGGTTCTCAATGCAAATATATATACTTTTGCCAGTGACGAAAAGTCACTATCTTGAAAAAGTGGAAACAAGCAATAATAAATCTCTGAGCGAGGTATAAACTTTTCATCACTGGGAAAAGTATATATATTTGCATTGAGAACCACTTCCCATTGCTAACTGGTGGTAGTCATATGCTGATGACGGGTCAATACCCAGAAACTCGGGTCCATGTGTATCATGTCAGGCTGGAGATGGGAACGATGATTTCTCTTTGCAAATACTAATAGGTCACTGATAGTGTGTCAATAGCCAGCTGGAGAAGATGTCTTCCTGGGGCTAAAAGCTACAGTAGCATCAACCCTTAAAGGTTAGCCACATTTAAGTGGCAAATATACTTCACGATGTCATGCTGCTACTGTTTATACCTCGCTCAGAGATTTATTATTAAATTATAATAATCAGGATTTTAAACTCAGAATTTCAATTTGTATTTTACACATCTTTTTTCTAAATATAATTTTATTATTTTTGTGGCATACCTGGCTACAGCTTGCAGCAGACCAGTGGGTTGTGGTACCTTGTTTGTGATAACCACAAGTCAGTATCTATGAATATATTCATTTAATGATTCTGTCATTAACAATTTAGCAGATATGACATAATCTTACTTCTGCTGATGAGCCCAAATAAAGGTGAAACATTTGGAGTTATCTCTCATACTATTCTAAGGAAAATGATACTAGGTACCAACTAATATATGTATTTTTTTATTTATCTAATATTTATTCTTTTATTAGCTTTTTATATTCCAAGCATTAAATATATTTTTAACATTCTTAACTATTATTCATCATATGCATGGCACTTGATAATTATTCAATTTTAGATAATTCTCCCTGCCTTTCTCCTTCTAATCCAACATATATCCCATTCTATACATTAAACTTAATAATTTAAAACTCATGTTTTATCTTACACCTCAGCTATAAGCATTAAACAAATTATTGATTAGTTAGTTGGTTAGTTAGTTAACCAACTGACTAACAATAACGATGTGATATTGAACCAGTGCATGTGTTTACTGTCATTGGCATAATGACCCTCCCAAGACACAAGATTTGTTTCAACACACAAATACACATCAAGAATCTTGCAAACTAAATATAAAACCAAAGTAAAATAAGCTGTAGCCAAGCTAGCAAGATGCCAAAAAATACTGGGTTCTGCTGGCTAAAAATCAGAATAACCATCCAACAGCTCCACTTCATTAAGAATGCATCACCTCCAGGCAGTATACTAAATCCATTAATTCAGCTGTAAGACAGCTCAGATTATAGAATACCAGGTAGGAAAATTAAAACACACAATGTTGTTGAACATCAAAAAGAAAATACACACAGAAATAAGCCAGTTACAATAAAGGAAAAGAATTCTGTTACATGAATTGAAGAACACCATTACACCATATCGAAAAGGTTTTTTCCTACTTAACTATCAGTGGGGATTTAGTTTGACTCTATACATTGTTGTATGTTTCTGATAATAAATTGGAAGATAAGAAGATAAATGTGTTTAGTTCAAATATGAGATGTGTTATGTGCTGAGGTGTGATATGATGTATGCTGTGATGTTTGTTATGCAATGTGATTGCTATCATGATGCAGTGGGTTATGGTGTCATATACTGTGATATGATGTGTGTTTTAATTTGCTGTGACTTGATGTGATGTACTTTGCTTGTACAGTAATGTGCTATATTGAGACGCACTCTGTGGTGGTGTGTGTGCTGTGATGTGTTTTGTGTTGTGATGTTATGTTGTATGGTATATTGCATATTTATATGAGATGTGTGCTGTGGTGTGATGTAGTGTACTGTGAAATGAAGTGAAGTGATTTGCTTTATGTTATACAGTGTTATGATGTGATGTAATGTGTTGTATCATGATGTTCTACTACCTGACATAGTGTGTTCTACTGTGGTCTGCTGTGATATGCTCTGATATGCTGTGAATCAACATACTTTTTTAGGATATATAATGTAATGTGATGTGTGTGATGTGTTGTACCACAATGTCCTACGATGTGATATGCTGATACATTCTGCTGTGATATACTGTGATGTGCCATGATGTACTGTGCTACAGTGCATGCTAATATGGTGTGCTGTGATACACTGTACTCTTATATACTGTGATGTGTTATGTATGTTATGATGTGCTGTGATGGACTGTACTATGATGTGCCATGATAAATTGTAAAGTGTTGCAATATACTGTGCTCTGATGTACTGTGATATGACGAATTGTGATATAATGTATTTTTACTGTGATGCAATTTACACTGTATGTATTGCTAGATAATCTGCTACACTGAGCCAAGATGTGTGTTAAGCTGTGTCATGTTGTGTCATGCCAGGATGTGATGTGCTACTTGATGGTTATATTGAACCTATGCTAGCATGGAAAGTGGACGTTAAACGACGATGATGATGATGATGATGATGATGATGATTGTGATATACTATACTGTTATGTTCTGTACTTGTCTGTACCATGCTGTTAAAGTACTAATAAAGTGTTGTAATTTGTTGTTTTGAGTCCTGTGATGCTATGCTATGATATGATGTGTAGTATGCTATGCTGAGCTGTGATGTCACATGCTGTTTCTGTAACGTGGTGCAATGTGCTGTACTGATCTGGACTTTTGTGACGTGATGTACAAGGATGTACTATAACATATTGTACTAATCTGTATGCTTCTATACTTAATCTTCTTGTATCTAAGCATCTGTCTGTACTATAAAGTTCAAATTAGTAATCATTGATGTAGCTAGGGATTTTCTATTTGCTTCATTGATATTATTTGGTGTAGTTTGTGCTGGGAAAGAAGAGGTCAAGTTTCATAAACATCTGCATATCAAAACAGGCTGCTGTAATATGGCACAGCTATCCAATGTGTTAGTGGTGTTGGTGGCAGTTATGGCAGTGGTGGTGGTAGTGATAAATTATATTATCTGTGTGGTTAATGGGAGTGATGGGAATGGTGTGAGTGTGTGTGTGTGTGTGGTAATGGTGGTGGTGGGGGTAGCTGTGTTAATTATAGCAAAGACATAAACTACAGTGACAATCCTGATGTGAATGTTGATGATGACAACAACAGACAATAATCATAATTATTATAGCAGTAACAGAGTGGGACGATGGTTACAGTAGTGATGGGGGAGGGGGTAGCAGCAGCAGTGGGAGCAAGGGTGAAGGCAGAAGCAGAGGTGGGGGCAGCAGTGGTGGTGGACACAGTGGGGGTGGATGTATCGGCATAAGACGTGGTGGTGGAGGTGGCAGAGGCAGCAACAGAGGTGACAGCAGCAGCAGCAGCAGTAGTAGTAGTAGTAGTAGTAGTAGTAGTAGTAGTAGTAGTGGCAGCAGCAGCAGTAGCAGTAGTAGTAGTAGTAGTAGTAGTAGTAGTAGTAGGTCTAATGATATTTATTGAACAAATGATGTTTATTATTACAGATGACAATGATTTTAGTTGGAATGTGGACGGTGGTGGTGGTGGTGGTGGAGGAGGAGGAGGGCCAGATTATAGTGCTAATAGTATAAAATGTAATAGTTTTCAATCTTGTTTAACACCAGATCAAGCTCAGCTTTGACCAAGCAAACTCATCAAAAGTATTCCAGCTCCCTTCCCAACCACATGGTGCTGGGTTCTATCTCACTGCATTGCACTTGGGCAAGGATCTTCTACTGTAGCCTCAGGCTAACCAAGGCCTTGTGAGTGGATTTGATAGACAGAAACTGAAAGAATTCTGTTGTATATATACATGTGTGTGTGTGTGTGTATGTGTCTTTGTGTTTGTGTTTGTCCCCTACCACCACTTGACAAAAGGTGTTGGTGTGTTTACATTCCCATAACTTAGCAGGTCATCAAAAGAGACCGATAGAATGAGTACCAGGCTTTAAAAAATCCTGGGGTCGATTTATTCAACTAAAACTCTTCAAGGCAATGCCCCAACGTGGCCACTGTCAAATGACTGCAACAGATAAAAATTTTAAAAGATAAAAGGTATTGTATTTAGTTTTATATTTTCCAATATATTCTCTGTTCTTGGAAATAGTAGAATATGATCTGAGAGAGATTTGGCTGCTATTTCTAAAAGGTACAAAAAGGACAAAGAAGCTCTCTTGTTAACTTGATGGCTGTTGTCATCATTGTTGTTTGGCCCCAGGTCAACCCTACTGGGCATATTTATGATCAAATACATTCCAATTGTGACCACAATAAACGTTCAGACAAGCATTCATGTAAAGGATCTTCCCTATGGTTATAGTGGTTATCATAATTGTTTTTCGGCCTCAGTTTTATGATCAAAAACAGTCCACACCAGACTATCCCAGTGTTTAGGAGTGTATAAGACTACACTGTCTAATGTGTTCTTTCCATCTTTATTTTGGTAAGGTGTGTGATTTGAAGTAAATCTGTTAGCTATTTCTAGTAGGTTAAGTGTGACGTTTGACATAAATATGTCATCATCAGCATTGTCATCATTGGTTTTTGTCCATTACCCATGCTTGCAATGGTTGGACAGGTCACTGTGGTTGAAGTCAGCACATATTCAGGAATACTGCTCACCTAGATGGATCAGGGTGCCTCATTGTGTTCACATTTCATTTTTCGGCACTTGGACTCTATGGTTGGATGCTCTTCCTATCACCAACTACTTTATAGAATGTAGTGAGTGCATTTTTTTCATGGCACCAGCATAAGAGAGGTGCTTGAAGGATCCTCCTAACTGCACACTATACAAAATGTGCTTATTTTTTTATTCTTTTATTTCAGTCATTTGACTGCGGCCATGCTGTAGCACCGCCTGTAGTCGATCAAATCGACCCCAGGACTTATTCTTTGTAAGCCTAGTACCTATTCTATCAGTCTCTTTTGCCGAACCACTAAGTGACGGGGACGTAAACACACAGGTTGTCAAGTAATGTTGGGGGGACAAACACAGACACACAAACATACACACTCACACACACACACATATGATGGGCTTCTTTCAGTTTCTGTCTACCAAATCCACTCAGAAGGCTTTGGTCGGCCCGAGGCTATAGCAGAAGACACTTGTAGAAGACAGTGGGACTGAATCCAGAACCATGTGGTTAATAAGCAAGCTATTTACCACACAGCCACTCCTGTTGGGTACATTTTTTTTTATGACACCAACACTAAAGCTATATCCTCAAAATAACTAAAGGGACCTCACAAACCCCTGTCTCTTCTCACTCACCTGTCCCTTTACAGAGTGAGAAGCATGAGCAATAAATGCATGAAAGATGATGTTGAGAGGGATGTGTAAGAGAGTGGAGTGACAGGATACTCAATATTCTGGGAGAACTAATCAAAGCAACTGGATTAAGATAGGAGATGACAGAAGTCAAGGTAACCTAGGAGATAAGGCCTAGGATGTGTGAGAGAAAAGAACCAAGAGGACATGGGGTAATGACAGGCAGTACAAAAGAATAAACAGGAAAAACGTGATCTAATGTAGCCAAGTATACATAAGGCTAAAGGTGAGCCAGAGAGGTTGAATGATGGTGTGTCTTGTAGTAGTGAAGAGCAGAAAGAACTATTGGATGAGGTGGTCAGAATTGATGCAGTGACATCCTTTGTTATGTTGGGAGCAATGTAAGAGGAACTGAAGAGATTCACTGCCATCTTACGTCAAACTGGAAGTACAGTAGGTAGTGAGAAGAGAGAGTGATAGAATGATGAACATTAGGTGTAGGTGAAAGAATGCAATGTATAAAATGTTTGGTTAACAGAAAATGAACATTACAGCATGAGCAAGAGGGTGCAATGTGTGATGAGCAGAAGAGATATTCATAGCTAATCTTCATCACATCAGCAGTTTGGTACAGTGAAAATGAGAAGAGGAGGTAGTCACTGAGAATTAAGCAATGGGGACATGAGCACAGAAAAGAAGATTAATAAGGGTATGAGCAAAGAGAAATGTGAGTGACAGTGTTATGGGTAATAGAGAGATGGATAACACAAGGAACAAGAGGGAGTGGGGTGAGTGACAGGGGAGAAGGATGAATGCTGTATGTGTTAGAGAAATAAGAAGCTATCAAAGAAGTCAATGATGTAAACTTGATAGTGGGAGACATGCATACATACACATGTGTGTGTGTGTGTATGTTTGTGTGTATGTGTGTGAGAGTGTGTGCATGTGTGCATGTGCACAGGTACATGCATAAGTCTATGCAGTCTGTTGCCATCACCTCTGTGAAGTGTAACAACTTCAGATCCATCTTCGCCACTTCATCCCAAGTCTTCCATGATCTCCCTCTTCCACATGTTCCATCAAATGTGAATGCATGGCACACCTTTATACAGCTCTCCTCCTGCATATATACCAACTTTTCTCATGCACACTACATCTGATTCCTTTTGGGGTTAGGTTTTTTTTTTTTTGGTATCTCAGTTCATTTCTGCTTTCTGATTCCTACACACATGTATTAAACATCCAGAAGAGCTACTTGCATTGCAGCATAACAACTTCTAACAGAACTGATAGTTTTTTTTTTTTTTTTGTTTTTTGTCACCATGAGTAGAATCTGTTTAAACATGGCAGCATTCAATAAAAATTCCTAAAATGTTCCATAAAATTTGATTGGTTCAAAATAATTATATAAATATGTTATGACATGGCAATGAAAGGCATATTAACATGTTATGTCATGTCCCCAAAGTTATTTTACAGCCATTTTTCCATGCTGGAAACAGTGTTGAAGTTTCAGTGAATTTAAATATTTAGAAATAAATTACTGTCATTGCTGTCATCATTGTTGTTGGGTAACCTTGTCAGCATTCTGTCTTTACTCTGGCAATAAACATCATTGTCATTTAAGCACTCGCTTTTCCATGCTTGCATAGGTCAGATGGAATTCAAGATAGATTTTATATGGCTGACCACATATATGCATACACACATACACACACATGCACACACACACATAAGGGGTGCTGAAAAGTTCCTGGCTTTGGATAAAGGAAAATACAGGAAGATCAGTTAATTATGATTTTATTCAATATATTCCTCTCTCAGATTCACACACTTATTGCAGCAGTCCTTCAGTTTTCCTACACCCTGTAAAAGAACTTGGAAGGTTGAGCTTGCAACCAAACCTATCATGGTATCCTTAAAGCCAGGAATTTTTCAGTACCCCCTTGTATATATATGTATCCCTTCCATACTTCCGCACTAACACACACACCCCCACACTAACACACACACACGTTCACACATACACACACACATACTAACACACACACATACTAACACACACACTAACACACACACTAACACACACACATACACACACACACACACACACACACTCACACACTTACACACACACAAACACACGTGCACAAGCTGCACAATGGAACATAAAACTATGTGATCGCAAAGCCAGTTTTTTACCATACAGCCATGCCTATTGCCCTATGGCAATAATATTTCAAAATCTAACACATGTGATCTTCATCAGATGATAGGGTATTTGTTGAGGAAAATTTCGTAGCAAAATTAAACTAATCAGAGGATTACTTTAAATTGACCTGTGTTGTTGGATATCCAGTTCACTATTTAATAAACAGGATATTTAATTTAATTCTGAATGATATTTTATTTATTATAAAACTATATATATATTGGAAATGCTCAAGCTCTTACCAATTACCAGAAAGAGATGCTGGTAATTACCATATAAAAATGTCTTCATTCATTATGTTCTGAATGACAAACAATTTTATCTGCATAAATGTAATTTCTCCAACTGTTTACGCAAAATTATAAAATCTTCTCCTTGTGACATCTCTGCTCTTCTAAAACAATTGAAACTATCAATTAAACAGACCTAATGTACCCATCTTTCTTTTATGTACTATTTAGAATATTTTCCTCTACTGAAACTTATATAAGGCATTTGGATCAAATCATTCTTTCAAAGAACAATATCATTCTGGAAATAGCTTGGATTGAAAGAATCACTAGAGCATCAGAAAATTGCTTTACAGTATTTATCCAGCTCTTTCCATTCTAAGTTCAAATCCTGCCAAGGTCAACGGTACCTTTCATCTTTTCAAGGTCAATAGAATAAGCTATTAGGTTTGAAGGTATTGACCAGCCCCTATCCCTCAAAACTGGTGACCTTTTGCCAAAACTAAAAATAATGCTACTATTTTATAATAACCATTGCAATTTGTGGGTACCATCGTTGGTTACAGGTTTTCAATTAACAACTCACTGGTTCACTGCATTACCAATAGTGAGAAGGACAAGACAAATAAACACACACACGTGAGCGCACGCACGCACATAAAATGTTTCCTTACAATTTCTAACATTTTGGTATGGCTGTGTGGTAAGAAGCTTGCTTCCCAACCATATGGTTCTGGGTTCAGTCTCACTGCATGGTACTCAGGGAAAGTGTCTTCTACTATAGTCTCAGGCTGACTAAAGCCTTGTGAGTGGATGTGGTAGATTGAAACTGAGAAAAGCCCATCGTATATATGTATGTATATATGTGTGTGTGTGTGTGTTTGTCCCCCTCCCCATTACCACTTGACAATCGATGTTAATGTATTTACATCCCCATAACCTAGCAGTTTGGCAATAGAACCAATAGAATATGTACTAGGCTTACAAAGAATAAGTCCTGGGGTCGATTTTTTCAACTTAAAAACCCTTCAAGGCAGTGCTCCAGCATGGTTGCGGTCAAATGACTGAAACAAGTAAAATAATAAAATAATAAAAGAATATTGGTCAGCTTGAGACTATAATAGAAGACACTTGCCCTAGATTCCACACAGTTGGATCAAATTCAGAGCTACATTGTCATAAAGCAAACATTTTAACCACACAACCATGTCTGCATCTTTCTTACCATATTTCTCTACCTTTCATCAAATTTTCACAATTGAACATTAACTGCACTAACCTTTATTCTATTTCATCTTAACTTTATCCCCCTCAACTAAGAAAGTACATTGTGCAACAACTCCTCTTCCTTAAAATGAATAATAATAAAAAACATTATTTTTGCTAGCAGCAGAATCTATAACCCAAGTGTTGATGATATATGATATCTTATCGGCTTGAAGTTGTTGCAAGAAAATAAAAAATATTTAACTTTACTTGCAGTATAACTAAATTTTCATTATCTTTGAAAATATATTTTCTATTTTTCTTTTAACAGTGTTTTGAAACATTAGACTTAGTTTCTTGGGAAATTCATTTTCTTGTTGAGATTTAGAAAGAAAAAAATAACTGAAAAATATCAAAAACTTTGTTAATATAAGTGACGTTAGAGGCAACAGATTTGATTTTGGTACAGATTGTTCATATCAATCCAATTATTACTTACGTATTTTTCTTATTTATTTACTTATTTATTTACTTTGTATTCTAATGGTTTACAGCAGGGGGTTTTTGTTGTTTTTTTTGTTTTTTTTTGCTATTATGAGCTGAATATTTTTTCTCTTTTATTTTTTTTTTTTAATCTGCATGGATTGAAACATGTGTTTTACAGTCAGTTGCCTTTGATAAGAACGAGCCATTGAACCATGAAACTAGACTGAGATTAACATAGAAACATACCTTTCTCTATTGGCACAATAGCACAATAAAATGTCAAATGCATAGTTTATAAATGTTTGATAAAATCTTCATTTTTTCATGCTGTTTGTATTATTATTGATTTTTCTTTGTTTTCTGCTAAAATTTAATAAACAAAGCAACATAAGACGAATGTATTTATTGGGATTTGAAATAATTAATTCTTACAGAAGCTTAAGGCTATGGACAAACAGAATTAAATATCATGCAGTCTGAAGACAAGATTTGAAATAATGAAAGCATAACATCTTCAGGTGTAGAGTGATTTCATTGGAAGAACAGCTGGAAATACTTGCATTTAATTATTAATAAATTGATTATTAAAAATGTATTACCACAAATAATAAGAATTTCTCATATCAGCATAGGCCTAAATTGTAGGAGTGTGGAATATTGCCAGTTTAGTGAATCGGGTATAATACTACAACTGATTCTATTTTCTTCTATTGTGTACCCCAGAAGGATGAAAGATAAAGTGAACTCTATGGAATTTGTTTGTTAGATGAAGATAAATACTATTTTGTTATTTAATGCTCTTCAGTGTCTATCACTCCATCGCCCTTCCATTCCAATAACATCCCTTATTATAATGCAGCAAATGTATGTACATATGTGTATGTATGTATATGTGTGTGTGTATGTGCATGTATGTATGTGTGTGTGTACGTATGTATGTAAGTATGTATGTGTGTATGAACACACACAGCAGCTAATCCACCATGCAATTTATGTTGTAGAGAATTTTCTCTGCCAATTTGGACTCACAAGGTACATCAAAGTACACAGTCAAGCAGTTGTAAAGAATAAACACCTGATTGCAGTGCATAAGACACAGATAACAAACAGTTCTTAGTTTCATCCATCCACATTAATCCTTGTACTCAGATTAAGTAAATTGACAATACACACACATGCATATACATACCTACATGTGTGTGTGTCGGTCTGTCTGTCTGCGTATATGTGTGGTACATCATTAGACCCTTTTCAAGTAAAAGATGGGACAAAGCAGGGGTGCATTTACTTTTGCTATTTACTTTCCTCTGATACTAGAGTATGCCTTCAAGGACTACAATAACATTGTTTTGTTTAAATTTAGAATGTGGGTAGGTTCTTCCGTCACCAAAGAGTTAAGGGAAAGACCCTTACTAAAACAAAAGTGCTTTTAAACATTTTGTTTGCAGATGATGTGGTTCTAGTAGCTAATTCTTTCCAGGAAGCACAAATCTTATATGTCAGTTTCCCTCTATTGTAGCTAAAGCCTAACCATAATTGTAGAAAAGACAGAAGTCATATACAAACCAAAACTAATACTTATCCAAAGAAGAGGCATAACACTACCAAGGCCCCAATACAGTGCACCACCATGTAAAATTCTGGAAGACAACAAACCTCTAAAGTATGTGAAGTCCTTCCAATACTTTGGTAGTAAAATAAATTCTGGTACTTCATGAGATGAAATAATAAATAGGAAAACTAAGGCTAGTGATGCCTTTGGAAAGCTATAAGCAAGAGTATGGAATTAGAAAGGAATGAGTTTGAAAACCAAAATCCCAGCTTATCGTGCAGTTATCACCTCAACATTGCTTTATAGGTCTAAATCATGGACACCATATACAAAAAATATCAGATAGATACCTTCCACAAGAGTTGTCTTAGAAATAACTGTGGTTTCACATGGAAGGATAAAGTTTTCAATGAACAGTTGTCTCATAAATGTGATATACAAAGCATAGAGGCCTTCTTGCTGCAGATTAATTAAGATAGGCCGGCTGTGTTGCAGAAGTTCTCACTTATAGCCAACCTTACACAGAATGTGAAATGAAGGAAGACTTCTTCTAAGACACAAAGATAAGCTGAAGAGTAATATCAAACATATTGGAATAAAAGCATCAGAATTTGAGGAATGTACTGCTGACAATAATAGTTGGAGGGAAGTTTGTAAAAACAGTATCAGGAGTCATGACAACACAGGAATGGAGCACCTTGGTGATCAAAGGGAAGGACAAACGAATACAGTTTCCTTTCAACATTTTTTGTGTGAAGGATGCAGTTCAAGTTGGAAAAACTAAGCAATTCTAGTGACACTCAGAAGACACAAACACAATAATGTAGAGTAAAAGTAGGAAGTAAAATTCTTGGGCCCTTACATATTGAATGTGGCAAGATGATGACGATGATATATATATATATATATATATATATATTACAGACAAGAAAGTAAATTTTGAATGCAGTAAAGCTGGAAGAACAGCAGAGAAAGATTGGGTATTTACCCTTATAAGATGAAAAAAAGTTGCCACTAGGCAGCTATGGGAGTCAAGACTGTACCCCTCGGAGACCAGCTGAGTGCTCTATCATTAAGTTAAACAGCCCCTAACAACAATTACTGTCAATTTTAATGCTAAATTATAGCTTTTTGAATGAGACAACATTTTATAAACAAACTTTGGAAGCTTTGAATGTATTTGGTAAGCAGCCCTTTGTGGATTACTCCACAACTATTTTGTAAACTTTGGACATTTTTTGTTTTTTTTGTTTAGCATTCCACCTTGACTTTCGTCAATTAAAATAACGTCTCCCAAGACACTTGCCTGAATCAATCTTGAGGTGTGTTAAGCATCTTGTTGATGAAGGAATTCTCTTGCATGGAAGCTGTATTGTCGTGAAGAATTATCTTGGAGAACTTTCATTTTAAATACAAATAAGAGAAATCATTACAAGGGAAACCAACCATGATGAGGAATGTACAAAAGATATTTTGGTTATATGTTACCTAAATAAGGTAACTAAATGATGCTGCTGAAAACTAAAATGAAAAGTCTATTATGTATTAACTTATTTATTTCAGTCATTATATAAATCCTCATTTATGTTGGCTTCATTTTCATTGATATTTCACTTATGTCTCTAAAGTGAAAGATTGTCTTCATTTTTAAATTTATCGTTTTATATTTTTAATTGTTTCTGTTAATATTTTCCAACATATTAGGAATTAGTTGTTCATTTTTTTAAAAATAGTTTAAATCATTTCTGTCATTAATTTTTTTTTTGATGTATTACGATTTGTTGTCATTTTAATTTTTTATGTTGTTGTTTAAAATGAAATATAAATTTGGCTGATGCCATTGTTTACCAAACCATTTCTACTTTCTCACAAAAAAATTTCACTGATGACAGTGATTTAGTACCTGTCACCGTTGCCAGTGCTATTCTGTAACTTCAGCTTTCAGTCTTGCTGATCTCTTTAAGCTCTTCTATAACTACTAGTATTCATACACTTCTGTTGAATAGTAGTTGTATTTTAGCACAGATATCTACAGGTTACAAATAGGGGGATATAAAAAAAAATGGAAAGAATGTTGAAACAAGAAAATAAACTTGAGAGGTGTCATTAACAACAGCACATCTTAATTGCAACCCAAAATACCCTTTTTTCTCATGAAATTTTCAGAAGTCATTTTAATTAACAAAAGTGAAAGTAGAGCAGTAAGCTCAAATATTCTTACATGATTGTTTGACGTTTAAAGAGAGATTCATGAAATACATGATTCCTTTACAATTATTTTTCTAACTTTTTAAAGCTATTTTCTCTAACTTGTTTAAGGCCTTCTCCATTTCCAATGTCCATGAAAATGAAACATAATTTTAAAGAAAAGTAATTTTATGGAAACAAAATCTTTAATCTATAATTCTTGATATGCTATTAATTGCTTGAACTCTTTTCTGTTGACATTTGATTAACTTTTGCAGCAGATCTACTTCTCTGCTCCATACATAGGAGTAACTCAGGTATGCACAGGTATATGTCCTGCCACGTGGCTCAAATCTTTTTTCCTTTATTTTCCCCTCAAGCTGTGATTTTCCATTTACCATGTCTCAATGGTGACCATGTTCACCATTTATTGCATCCACTTTTATCTCCATCTGTCACTCTTCTTTCTCCCTTTCCAGCTGGGGTAGCCAAGTATCTCCTCTACACCGTGGCATCTGTTCCTGTCTCTCTAACATACTTCAAATTTTTGATACCTGGTAGAAAGCCACCTCCCAACTGAGGGCCTTCTCATACAAGTTACTTGGTGACCTCTCTAGTAGCAATGCAGCCAGCACATTTTGTAAGGTGTTTGACATTAGCAAGGGTATCCATGCTAACACAGACACTAGAACTAAGTGTAGTATGCAGTTCTCCGGCTTGTTAGATCCTGTTGAATTCTCCAGCCCATGCCAGCAAAGAACACAGGAGTTAATGATGATGATGATGATGATGATGGTGTGTGTGTGTGTGTGTGTACGTACGTATGTATGTATGTATGTATGTATGTATGTATGTATGTATGTATGTATGTATGTATGTATGTATTATGTATGTATGTATGTAATTACCCTAAACTATCTGTATTAAAAACAGGAGCCACTGACTGATCCCATATATAGTCACTCAGTTTCTAAAAAAAGTGTCCAAACTTTTGGTTAAAAAGCTGATGTAAAAGTCTAATAAGGAAATTTGTTTTGCTGAAATGTAGAATGTTGTATGAAACTAGACTAATGCTAAATTTGTATAAAACTACCTTCCAGTATATCTATAAGTTGCAGTATGAAATGTGAGGGAATAAAAATGGTTTGATTCAGATCCTATATGTTGCCAAAGCAAAGTAGTCTAAGAAATATATTGGAACCATAGAATTTTAGAAATTCATTTGTTTTTATCATCAAAGAAGTGGATTAATTCATTAAAATATTTACACAAAGAGGTTAACGTAGGTCAGGAACAAAACAGAAAAAAAGAATAATAGTGAAATTTGTTATGTCAACATATAACGAATGTGTATACAAGAATAATGAAATATAAATATTAAATTGTCAGCGAATAAAGAAAGAATAAATTAAGTTAAAATGTAAGAGATAAAGACCACTGAACAACAAATTTCTCTGTATTAGTATAAATATGATCTACTTAAAATGACTAGCAGAAACACAGCTCTATCAGCTGTCTCTGGCAGGACAGTAGTTATACTGGAGATAATAAAAAAAAAAGGTAAAACCCCACTTTAGTCATGAATGACCATGGGATTACACCAAGGCACAAGTCCAGGCAAGATTGTTTTATGGAAGACCAGCAGTCACCCATGCATACCAGCCTCACCTCCGCATGTCACCGATGTTATCCAAGGGAAAAGCAAAGACTGATACAGCTTGGCACCAGTGACATCACAAACTCGTTTCTACAGCTGAGGGAACTGAAGCAATTTGAAATAAAGTGTCTTGCTCAAGAACACAATGCACAGCCTGGTCAGGGAATCAAACTCACAACCTCATGATTGTGAGTCCAATACTCTAACCACTGAGCCATGCACCTTCACATCTGGAGATAATAATTGTTTTGCATATTGTCATATAAGTATGTTGGAAAGGAGCATTATTGAGTAATTCAACTCCAGTATTTGGCAAGTAATTACTTTAGGGGCTCTGTTCCTAAAGGGTTGAGATGCAAAGTAGGAACTGGCAAGATTTGGAAGTCAGAGTGGAAAAGGATGAAAGTAAATAATTCAAGGTATTTTAATAATAACCATTGCTGTTAACATGAATGGTAACACAACACCGTCATTGCAGTCATAATGGTGGGTGGTAGTGGTGGTAGTGGTGGTGGTGGTGACTTTTGGTGGCAGCAGCAGCAGCAACAGCAGCAATGACAGCAGCGAAAGCCACAGTAGTGCTGATGATGGTGTTGATAGTGGCAGCTATGGTGGTGGTGGTGAGGGTGGTTGACATTCTGCTGCTGCTGCTGCTGATGATGATGATGATGACGACAACGATGATGATGATGAGTTATTGTAAATAAACAATGTAAAGTAAACTATTCCAGTTTTATATCATCACTACCTTGATAGCTATGACAATAATGACAGAATGAGCATTAAGCAATCCCGTCTTCATTTTGTGCAGGTTTGTAGTTTATATAAGCATCATCCAACATTAATTTTTGATTTACCCAGTAATACAGCAGTGATTTATTGTCACTAATTGCACTCAATTGCAGGTCAACTCGATGACTTTAAAAGCTGATAATGTATCTCATATCAAAAGTCCTTAAAAGTTTAAATTTCATTCATAGTGTGGTGGTTATTGTGCAAACTAAAATAAATGAGATGTAGTTTAGTTAACTGGTCTTCTTCACAGTGGATGTTAAATGTATTTTAACAGTTCTCACTCAGGAGTTTTAATTATTTTTTTTTGTTTAATCTTTTCATAACATTTCTAATCAAATACACTACCTATAGTGCCCGTAGTGGACAATTAATACAATGGAGATAATTATTTTTTAATGATATTTGGTGAGATTAGAAATTGGAATTTGAAATTTAAGGTTACAAGGAAAAAGATGCATAGAATACACATTCTTTTACTTATTCCAATTATCTGATTGCGGCCATGCTGGAGCACCACCTTAAAGGGTTTTAGTCAAAGAAATCAACATCAGGATTTATTCTTTGTAAGCCTAGTACTTTTTCTATTGGTCACTTTTACCAAACCACTAAGTTACAGGGGATGTAAACACACCAACACCAGTTCTCAAGTGATGGTAGGAGTACAAACACAGATAGAAGATATATATATGATGAGCTTCTTTCAGTTTCCATCTACCAAATCCACTCACAAGGCTTTGATCAGTCTGAGGCTATAGTAGAAGACACTAGCCCAAGGTGTATGCAGTGGGACTGAACTTGGAACCATGTGATTGGGAAGCAAGCGTCTTACCATGTGGCCATGCCTAAACCTACACATTTATCTTTCTATTGTCTCCACTTTTCATTTGGTTTTTCTTCAATTAATCCTATCACCCACTCTCTCTGGTTCTTTCTTCTTTTACTCTCTCCTTTATGTCCCTCTTGGGCGTACTGTTTTTATTTAACCCTTTTGTTACCAACCCAGCTGAAACCGGCTCTGGCTCTGTATACAAATGTCTTGTTTTTATAAGTTTTGAATTAAAATCTTCCACCAAACCTTAGTCACAATTTATGTTCCTAACAGTAGCTGAATGATAACTAAGTTATTTTACTAAATTCTTTGTTATATTTAAAGTAATTGAAAGAAACACAGAGCATCTCAAAATAAATATAGTAACGAAAGGGTTAATCCCCATACCAACAACCCTCATGTAGCTGTTTATCACTCTTTCTTTCATTGCCCTCAAGGATGTGATACTATCTTTTGTGCTGATGAATGAATCAATTCAGATACACTAGCATATAAAAAGAACCTTTTAGTCATGTTGGGAAGACAACCACATTAGTGCAAGTGCCATGATAAAATGTATCCAGCACACTCTGTAAAGTGGTTGGTGATAACAGGGGCATCCAACCATAGCAACTATGCCAAAAATGAAACATAAAAACAAGACATGGTCTTTCATCAAACTTGGAGGACAGTATTTCCAATTACAGCTGATTCATACTATGACAATCTAGTATACACACAAACACCGTCATTGTCATGATAATGACAATGATGAGGAGAAAGATGAGGAAGGAGGAGAGAAAGAGAAAGAAAAGCAGAAGGAGCATAACAACAATGAGGATGATGATAACGATATAGGGCCAATTTCTATGTATGAAACCACCTCATTATATTACTGATATTTGTACACTTGCTCTTAGAAGAATAAAAAGTAAATCCTGCTCCAAAACTCATATTAGATTGTGGATATGTATTTTCAGATCCTACCTACCACTTCTGGAACACACAATCTGTAAATCCTTATTACAATCACTCACATAATGTGACGGTGGTTAGATGGCAGGATTGGTAGAATGGCAGAAAAAATCTTTTGATATTTAATTACATCCCTTTACATTCTGTATCATCCATATCAAACATTGGATGTCAATAAAATAAATAGCAGTAGTGTATTTATTAGTAGTGGAGTGAATTAAATTGACTGCTATCTTTCCAAAGAGAATGGCATTGTACTCATATAAGGAATTTCCCTTGTTTACATATTGTAAAGGCAATATGATTGAATGTCAAATCATCTTTTATCTTATACTTGTTTCATTCATTAGCCTATGGCCATGCTGGGGCACCACCTTGAGGAATTTTAGTTGAACTAAATAACCCCAATATAATTTTCTTTTTAAGACTGGTACTTATTTTGTCAATCACTTTTGCCAAAGCGCTAAGTTACAAGGATCTTAACACACCAACACCAGCTGTCAAGCAATGGTGGGGGGAAAACAAAGACACACACACATAGATACATACATACACACACATACACACACACACATGCACACACACACACACACCACACACACACACACATGTATGTATATGACAGGCTTCTTTCAGTTTCCATCAACCAGATCCACTCACAAGGCTTTGGTCAGCCTGGTGCTATAGTAGAAGACACTTGCCCAAGGTGTCATGCAGTGGGACTGAACCTGACACCATGCAGTTGGGAAGCAAATTTCTTACCACACAGCCATGCTTGAATGTATTATTACAAGTACTTGCTATAACTGTGAGAAGAAGGGTGAAAGGCAAAATCAACTTGAGAAGCTGAATGCAAAATTTTGAAAGATGAAGAAACCATAAAGTATTCGACTGCTACTGTATTGCTTCCATAAATTTATAAGCTGATAGAAAACTAATATCATTCACACATAATGGACTAACGATTGAGCCAAAAAGAAAAAAGAAATAAAAAGAAATTAAGTGTTAACTAAATTTCTTTGTAGATTTTAGTTCCCTTCTCGCACATTCTGAGTTCAAACCCCGTCAAAGTTGATTTTGTTTTCGTTCCCTCTGGGAGATGATTAAAATCAATAGAAACAGCATACTGCAGTTATTCAATTGTTTTCATCTCCATTTTGAATATTTGTCTATAAGAAATCAATATATATTTTTTTTTACAAATAATCTCATAAAAAAAAATGCATTGCATAAAGAAATACAAAGCAGATATCCTCTTTATGTAGTTGTTAAACATTCACACAAAAGCCCTGTATTTTCAACAATGTAATGAGGTATTGTGATTTACAGATTTTCTAAAGGCCATTAGTAGTATAAGAGAAAGAGCTCTTTAACTGGGAATCAAAACTGGCTTAGACAGCTCATTTTGCTAGGAGCTCACCTCTTGCTCTTTAGCATTTGCCACATACAAATTATTAAATTCAAATTGTAATTGTTGCGGATTTTAAAGCACAGAATGTCACATAAATCTTTCCATAATTGATTGTAAATTATTGATTTCTTTTGACAAGGTACAAGGTTAAATTTTCACAGTAAAGAGGGATAGAGGTCTTAAATTGATCTAAATTTATTACCAACTCTTGTCAAAATAGTGAGGAAGCTTCTAAATGGTTACCCAGCCTACTAGAAATAGCAATTAAATCTCTCTGAAATCACAAAGAAAAAAAAAGGTATTCGGTGAATAAGTAGGAACATCTTTGATCTTACACCTGTGTAACCTCTGGTGAACAATAACAAATACCTCGTTGTTTTAGCTACTTCACAAGAATAAAACACACAATCAGTCCTAGTCATGATCAACCATTGGAGGAAATGTTAAAAAGCATTTAGTTAGGTGCTTGACTTTTGCTCTTTTCAGTCAACTCATTGCTTATTTTTGTCTTTTTAATGTAAAGCTATTAAAGGGAACATTTGTTCGGTTCAGGTTTGTATTTAAAGAGATCAATAAAACAGGAGACCTAGAGGAGAAAGATTAACTATTTTGTGACTATATTTTTAATGAAATACAAAGCCTGTGTGTTTCAATTAAATTTTTAAATGAGCAAGAATTTGGAGGAGATTCTGGAAAATAATCGACTTTTTACATTTTTATGAATCTTACATGAAATTATAATGAAAGGCTTTAATTCAAATATGAACATTTTTCATCATTATGTATCTTACACGAAAATATAATGAAAGGTTTTAATTTAAAACGAGCATTTTAAAATGATAGGTTTTATGGTATAGAACCAAAGGCAGTATCAGGAAGTATCAGGCTGATTGGCATCAAAAACAGATTATAATATTTTTTTCTTTACTTTTCCTTAAAAGTTTGAGCTATCTGATCAATCTTCAATCAGTTTTTCTACATAATCTCTGGATATGAAAAGAATGTTTCATAAACCATGTTTGATAAATCTAATTAATCTATCCTGAAACATATACAAAATTACTGAAGGTGAAATCAAAATTGAAGAATTGGTAAATATATAATCAGCCATCAATTTATTTATTTTATTTTATTTTATTTTATTTTATTCTTTTTGGAAAATATAATTTTTTTTTAATTAACTGTAAGATGAATTATTTTATTAATTAAGTAATATTTGCAATTTACTGTGTTTGAGTATCTAAAACAATTAAAAATTCATAATACAAATTAATTAACTTCTCTCTCTTCAACTGGTCTGTATAATACTACAGGGCTGGTAAAAAAATTATCAACCAAATCAGAAGAAAAAGTGCCAGAGAGAGAGAGAGAGGTGTTTATGTGTGTGTGTGTGGGGGGGTCTCTGTGTGTTTGTGCCCGCATGCATGTATGTGTGTGCATGCATGTGTGTGCTTGCATGTGTGTGCATGTGTTTATATGTTTGTATGTGTACATGCATGTGTGTGCATGCATGCGTATGTATGTGCATGTGTGAAGGTGTTTGGTCTAGTGGTTAGGGTTTTGTACTCATAATTATGAGATTGTGCTTTCAATTCCCAGACCAAGTGATGTGTCATGTTCTTAAGCAAAAGTACTTCATCTCACATTGCTCTACAGTCATTTCAACATCTGACATCTCATATGCGGAAAACTGTGCACCTGTACAGACAATGTACTGCACAAACATTTGATCACTACTAAAAAAATCATCTGTGCAGGTTGTTCAACAAGAGATTGCGGAACCCTCATCTGTCATCTATGAGAGAAAGGTAAAGTTACCTTTTCAAGTCATATTGGCTCATAAGGGCTGGTCTTCCGGTGGATTACTCATATTTGCCAGCTGAGTGGAGTGCAGTGGAGCAACATGAAATGAAGTCCGGGAATTGAAACCACAATCTTACAATCATAAGACCAATACCCTAACCACTAAGCCACGTTCTTTCGCATGACAGGAAGGTCACAATTATACATGCATACATACATACATACACACACACACACACAAACACACATATTCATATATATATATATATATATATATATATATATATGTATGTATGTATGTATGTATACATATGTATATATACATATATGTATACATATATATAGTTTTTGTGTGTAGCGAATTCTCAGGGGCAACAAACACTGAAAATGTGCTGAAAACAACTTCCATCACATACTATGGGGAAAACAAAAACTAGAAGTAGTTGATAGCTTACGTTACCTAGGGGACCAAGTCAGTAGCAGGGGTGGATATTCTGAGAGTGTAGCTGCTAGAATAAGAATAGCCTAGGCAAAGTTCAGAGAGCTCCTACCTCTGCTTGTTACAAAGGTCCTCTCGCTCAGAGTAACAGGTAGATTGTATGATGCAGGTGTGTGAACAGCCATGCTACATGGCAGTGAAACATGGGCTATGGCTGCTGAGGACATGCGTAAACTTGCAAGAAATGAAGCTAGTATGCTCTGCTAGAGTGTAATGTCAATGTGCATACACGACAGAGTGTAAGCACCCTGAAAGAAAAGTTGGACATAAGAAGCATCAGATGTGGTGTACAAGAGAGACAACTGTGCTGGTATGGTCATGTGTAGCATATGGATGAGGACAGCTGAAGAAAAAGTATCATACCATAGCAGTAGAGGAAACTCGTGGAAGAGGTAGACCCAGGAAGACATGGGATGAGGTACTAAAACACAACCTTCAAACATTGGGCCTCACTGAGGCAATGACAAGTGACTGAGACCTTTGGAGATAT
>NC_042998.1:159599544-159627044 GCF_006345805.1 Octopus sinensis
GTGAAGCAAGTTTATCAGCCTCAAGGTTAATTAATTAAAATTAGTCATGAATATGTAAGAGTTCTACAGTTCTTAAGATTATAGATACTATACATATATATATATATGCAATTTTTCAAAATGTAATAAGAATTTCAACAGTATATGCTAATTAAATATTTATAAAAATCTAAGGAATGTATAAATTACAAACATAATGAATATTAAAAATAAAGAAGCACAATATTTTGTTAATTAATCGTGATTGAACATTTTTCAGCATTATCTGAAGATATCAGAAGAAAATTAGTATTAGGTAGTTCTATTATTTCAAAACATCAGTTTTGAAGTTGGCAATATAATCACTACATTTGGGTTTCATTCAAACACAAGTAAATAGAAGGAAAAATAGAAGCAGTGTATACATCAATAAATGTTTGAACATATATGCTTGTGTGAATGCGTGCATTGTGAGAGAGACACACAAAGAGAAGCAAAGAGTGTGTGTTTTTTAACTGTTGTAATTGTATGTTAAGTATGTTTCAAACATATCTTTTTCATTTATATTTTTAAGAATCTTGCTCGAGAAGAAAAGACAGGATATTAACTGAGAAACAATGCTTCTTCATTGAAATCACTGTTATCTGGATACCAACAGCTGTGTGGAGCCCACATGTAAGTATTGCTATCAATGTACTGTCTAAATACACAGACATACATAAGTGCATAAATATATATGTATGTGTGTGTGTGCGTGCGTGTGTTTATACATACATATGAATATATATATATATACACACACACACATGCACATATACATACATACATACATTTACACACACACAAACATCATCACCCCTTGTTACAGCAATCTCAGGCTACATAATTCATCACTTAAAGAAATTGTAAAATATGATTGCTAATTTCTTGATATAGTTTATCATTTTGCCCTTATGAAGTGTTGGATAAATTTTAACCGTTGAAAAATTACATGTTCTCAGTCTAAAGGATGCTTTTCTGTACTCTAGCTAATATCTAAAGTATTGTTAACAAATTGCATAACCATAACCACAGTATGCACACACACACACACACACACACACACACACATGTATACATATATAGTCCACTCTGCTGAGTGGTTGGTGTTAGGAAGGGCATCCAGCTGTAAAAATCCTGCCAAAACAGTCACAGAAGTCTGGTGCAAGATTCTGTCTGGCCTGCTCCTTTTGAACCATGCCACCCATTCCAGCATGGAAGGCAGACGTTACACAATGATGACAATATATATATATATATGTAATTTTGGGGATGAATAGGTATATGTCGATTAGCATGTTAAGTAAAACACATTCACAGTTTGGGCTACCTAGTGTCATCCATGGTTGGGGTATATTACTGCTGGATCTTTTTCAGGAATTTTGCAGTGTTAGTTGAGATAATGATAATTGATGAAGGAGACAGGAGATAGATTTGGTACTAGTCTTTATTCAATACTGAATCTAACCTCTATCTCCTTCACCAATTGTTGTTGTTGTTGTTGTTGTTGTTATTATTATTATCATTATTATTATTATTATTGAGTGAGAGAGCAGTGCATGCCATCAAAGTGACACTGGGGTAAAATATACAAAGCCCAATATACCCATCATGACTACCCGTCTGATAAAGGTACACCAGGCACATGCATCACAACCATATGTGCGCGACATGGTGATCTCATATCAAGATAAACAGCACATGACCTTGCAGGTAGCACATGACCTTGCAGGTTTATTATTATTATTATTATTATTATTATTATTATTATTATTATTATTATTATTATTATTATTATTATCATTATTATTATTATTATTATTATTATTATTATTATTATTATTATTATATATAAATATTATCATATATAAATATTTATATATATAAAAAAAAATGGAACATCCCAGTCTCCATTTTCTTCTTATATATATATATATATTAGGTTGTCAAGAAACTTCTTGTGGAATTTTTAATTTTGGTTTTAAATTATGTATTTTCAAATTAATTTTCGTTAAATTACTTTGATTTTATATATCATTTTAAAGCCCGTTTTTCGCTCTATCTAATCGTGTTACTCTTTTTTTTTTTTTTTTTGAATAACGAGGCCATTTTTCTGGAATGTTGAATACAACATGGACAAAAAGCAAATTCACACAATTTTCTTATTCCAGTTCAGGCTAGGCCAAAAAGCTGCTGAAATAGCTCACGATATCAACAATGTGTTTGGCCCAGGAACCACTAATGAACGGACAGCACAATGGTGGTTCAAGAAATTTCGTAGTGGTGACAAGAGTCTTGAACATGATAAGCATAGTGGTCAGCCATCAGATGTTGACAACGGTCAACTAAGTGCCTTAGTCAAAGCCAATCCATGCACAACTGTTTGAGAGCTTGCTTTTGAATTAGAAGTAACATATACGACAGTTTCCAACCACTTGAAAGAGATTGGAAAAACAAAAATACTTGAGAAATGGGTGCCGCATGAATTGAACGACAACCAAAAAGAACGCCATTTTGAAGTGTCTTCTTTCCTTCTTTTACATAACAAGAACAACCCTTTTCTCGGCCGGATTGTGATTTTCGATGAAAAGTGGATTCTTTACAATAACCGGCGATGCTCAGGTCAGTGGTTGGATGCCAACGAAGCTCCAAGGCACTTCCCGAAGCCAAAGTTGCACCAAAAGAAGGCCATGGTGACTGTTTGGTGGTCTGCAGCCAGTCTCATCCATCACAGCTTTTTGGATCCAGGCAAAACCATTACGGCAGAGAAGTACTGTCAGCAAATGGATGACAGGCATAAGAAACTCCGACAACAGCCAGCATTGGTCAATAGAAAAGGACCAATTCTTCTCCACAACACTCGGCTGCACGTCCCACAACAGACCCTGCAGAAGTTGAACGAATTGGGCTATGAAACTTTGCTTCATCCACCATAATCACCAGACCTCTCGCCTACCAACTACCACTTTTTCAAGCATCTCAACAACTTCCTGCATGAGAAATTCTTCAAAAACCAAGACGAGGCCAGACACACCTTCAACGACTTCATCGTCACCAGAACACAGGATTTTTACACTACTGGCATAAATAAACTTGTTTCACATTGGCAAATGTGTGTTGATTCTGATGGTGTTTATTTCAATTGGTAAAGTTTTGTTTGTGCCGAGATATGTGCATCTGAATTTAAAGGTTAAAAACCACAAGAACTTTCTTGACAACCTAATATATATATATATCATCATCATCATTGTTATTATCATATAGCGTTCGTTTCCCATGCTGGCATGGGTTAGACAATTTAAATGGAACTGGTAAGCCAGAGAGCTGTACAATGCTTCAGTCCAGTTTGGCTTGGTTTCAATGGTTGAATGCCCTTCCTAATGCCAACCACTCCAAAAGTTTAGTGGGTGCCTTTATACATTTCATTGGTACAGATGCCTTTTACATATCACTGGCATGGTTGCCTTTTATGCGTCAATGATGGTAGTGGCCATCCCTATGATATCACTAGGCTTGATGTTGTCTTCTCAGGCAAATATACACAGACACACACACACACACACACCACACACACACACACACCACACACTATATATATAAATATATATATATATATATATATATATATATTATATATATATATATATATATACACATATATAGGAGTGGTTGTGTGGTAAGTAGCTTGCTTATGAACCACATGGTTTCAGGTTCAGTCCCACTGTGTGACACCTTGGGCAAGTGTCTTCTACTATAGCCTCGGGCCAACCAAAGCCTTGTGAGTGGATTTGGTAGACAGAAACTCCAGCATGGCCGCAGTCAAATGACTGAAACAAGTAAAAGAGTAAAGAGTATATATATATTTGTTTGTGTGTATAAGAGAAAGTGGATGGCCTAGTGGTTAGGCTGTTGCATTCACACAGTTCTGATGGTTTTGATTTGCAAACTGGTATTGCATTGTGTTCTTGAGCAAAACACTTCATTTCCTGTTGCTCCAGTCCACTCAGCTGTAAATGAGTAACACCCTGCAATGGACTGGCATACTATTCAAGAGAAATGTTGGCTTGCCCACTTAGCTAGTAGAATGGTTTCCTTCAAAAGCTACAACCAATCATGTATGGCCACATCTAATAGTCCGATTGATGCAGTGATATATATATATATATATATATATATATATATATATATAACAGTATAGGTATAGGTATCAATCCATGGACTGTTACTCATTTATATTTTACTCACCTGTCTCAGAATCTGCACATCAATGACTGAGATTCCTGACAGATGGTGACACTGAACGAACTGGGTGTTTTCACACCTTTTTACCATAAGAGAAATTTTTTCTCCATGGTAACTGCACTGTATTTGCCTTCTAGCAGTTGAAATATGTGACAAAAGTATTTCAACTAACCTAAATTCTGCTCATACCTAAACACTGCCTTGTGCCAATGCTTCATTATATATATATATATATATTCATGCAGGTGCCACGTTAAAAGCATTGGTGCTGGTGCCACATAAAATACACCCAGTACACTCTGTAGAGTGGTAGGCATTCAGAAGGGCATCCAGCTGAAGAAACCATGCCAGAACAGACAATGGAGCCTGGTACAGCACCTGGCCTTACAAGTTCTGGTCAAACAGTCCAACCCATGTGAGCATCAAAAACAGACATTAAATGATGATGATGATGATGTTGATGATGGTGATGATGATGAGGAGGAGGAGGAGAGGAGGAGGAGGAGGAGAAGGAGGAGAAGGAGGAGGAGGAGGGTGGTATAACTGTATCATCATCATTGTTTCCACATCCTCTTTTCCATGCTCTGTTGGGTCATATAGAATTTGTTGAGACACTTTCTTTTGCTGGATGCCATTTCCACTGCCAACCCTCACCTTTGCTCCATATTCAGACATGTTCTCATGGAAGATTAGAAACAAAAGACACTGCTGGCATGATTGTGACACTTATGGCTATCAAACAATGTCAAGGCAAGGAAACAGTAACATACACACACATGCACACATACCATACACACATACCATACACACATACCATACACACACACATATGCCAGAGGCATCTCACATGTTTTTGGTTAGCCCAGGGTAAAAGACACTTTCCCAAGGTGCCATGAACCTGTATCCATGTGGTTAGGAAGCAAATTTTTACCATGCACACACATTCACACACACAAATGCATGCACGTGCACACACACACACACACACACACACACACACAACAAACAATCACATAAACACAAACATGCACAAACATACCCAAATATATAAGTATGTATATTTGGGTATATATGAATGTATGTCATCATCATCATCATCATCATCATCATCATTTAACATCCGCTTTCCATCCTAGCATGGGTTGAACGATTTGAACCAGATGGCTGCACCAGGCTCCAATCTTGATCTGGCAGAGTTTCTACAGCCGGATGCCCTTCCAAATGCCAACCACTCTGAGAGTGTAGTGGGTGCTTTTACATGCCACTGGCACAAGGGCCAGTCAGGCAGTGCTGGCAACGGCCACGCTCAAATGGTACATTTTACGTGCCACCTGCACAGGAGCCAGTCCAGCGGCACTGGCAACGACCTCACTTAAATGTATTTTCACGTACCATCAGCACAAGTGCCAGTAAGGCAATGCAGGTAATGATCACACTCAAATGGTGTTTTTTTACGTGCCGAGGGTGGGCCGAAAAGTTTATAGGCTGACTATGAAGGAGTGATGCTAGAGCTGTCAAATCTTACATACATTAATTTCATCCCTTCTTATTGATAACTGCATTGTTTCTTTCTAACCAAGGATGATTGTTGTTTCTTTTACTTTGAGCCAGAGATAATCCATGCAGTGTGTGTATGTTTCATTAACATAGATGATTAGTGGTTACATAATGCAAATTACATAATCAACACTTTCTGACATATCATTCCAGAGACAAGTAACTGTTATATACAATATTACTTGATTGAAAAGATAAAAGTATTCATGACAGTCACAAGTAATTTTGTCTTTGAAAGTGAGGAGCTGATTGTGAGCTTATCAGATTTTCTCATTCTAACACAATGTGCTCAGTCAGAAGATGAAGTCAAGACCACTGTTCATGTATGAGAATATAGGATATCCTCAAAGTGGCCAAAGAACTCTACAGACATCATTAAGCTATCTAACTTGGTGTATGGATGATATAAAACATCATATCAGATGTTTGCTTTGCATCATGACATTTAATCTTCCAGCAGTATGTTGCTACATGTGCCAATTGCCCGCATTAGTCAGTTGCCAGTAACTTGAAATCCTTGGCAATGAAGCTTATATTTTTCAGGCATCACCTGAATAAAATGCAAACATTCAGACACATATTTAATGTGCACATGTATACTGCATTTCATGACCATTGACTCCTTTGTTTTCATCTGCCTTTTGATAGTTCTTGCCTCTTCACCAGTAGGATGTCCAAAATTACTTTCCCTACAAAGCAAGCTTCATGCAGTTATCAGATTAGTCACTGTCAACCCAAACATGCAGCAAGTTTTATTCATCATCATCATCATCATCATTATTATTATTATTATATTATTATTATTATTATTATTATTATTATTATTATTATTATTATCATTATTATTTAAGATGTCATACAGTATCCAATATCATGATGTTGTTGATTGAAGATATTGTGTCCACTGGGAGTTTGTACTGTCTGTTAAGTCACAACAAAGACCCCAAACACCTAAATTGTAGGGTATTTCTAAAGTTTCTGTAAGCCTAGTACTTATTCTATCGGGCTCTTTTGCCAAACTGCTAAGTTACGGGGATGTAAACACACCAGCATCGTTTGTCAAGCAATGTTGGGTGGGGGGAGAAATACAGACACATAGACATATGCATACACGTCATTGGAACCCAATGTTCCAATGACAATCGGGACAGCTTTTATGTTTGACTCTCGTAGCTGGTGCATCTTAACGATCTCAATTCTCAGTTCTCCATATTTATCACTCTTTCCTCTTTCTTTCATGTTTCTGGCACTGCTCTGTCGATTATTAGGCATTCTTGTTTGTCCCTGACCTTTGGTGATCTAACACCTTGTTTTTCTGGAAGTCAAAGTCCCAGAGGATTTTTGCCTCCTCCTTTTCATCCATTACCTTTTCCAGTGTCTGTTGGTACCAAGCACCCATTACCTCATATCTATACTTCCAGCATAGTCGCCAGTGAAGGTTTTGGGCACCCTTGTCATGTCTGCACTTGTACTCTTTCTCTTTTACTCTTTTACTTGTTTCACTCATTTGACTGTGGCCATGCTTATGCTTTGTAAGCATGACTTATTCTTTGTAAGCCTAGTACTTATTCTATCGGGCTCTTTTGCCAAACCGCTAAGTTATGGGGATGTAAACACACCAGCATCGGTTGTCAAGCAATGTTGGGTGAGGGGAGAAATACAAACACATAGACATATGCACACACGTACATATATATATATATGGGCTTCTTTCAGTTTCTGTCTACCAAATCCACTCACAAGGCTTTGGTTGGCCTGAGGCTATAGAAGAAGACACTTGCTCAAGGTGCCACGCAGTGGGACTGAACCCGGAACAATGTGGTTGCTAAGGAAGCTACATGCTACACAACCACTCCTACTCCTATGTCTTTCTTTGCAAGATTTTCACAGTTATAATTATTTATTATTATAATTATTATTATTATTATTATCATCATCATCATCATCATTATTATTATTATTATTATTATTATTATTATTATTATTATTATTATCATTATTATTATTATTTTTATTGTAAATTTTTCTTCCTCTTTCAATTTTGTTTCCATTTCTTGCTGAATGTCTTCCCAACACCCATATACATTAATAGGTCATTAAAATAAACACACCAGATTATTAATTTACAAACTCAAGGTATGTGAAAGAAAAGAAAGGAAAAGAAAAAGGAAACAAACAAAAAAAAAGGAAAGATAATTTTTTATATGGTATAATCATTTTCACAGCAACCATTTTCTTCTCAATACATGTGATGTACCAGTTAAAACAATTTTTACTATTATCGTTATTATTATTATTATATTATTATTATTATTATTATTATTATTATTATTATTGTGTGAGAGGGCAGTGCATGCTATCAAAGTGACACTGAGATAAAATATATGAAGCCCAGTATGCCCATCATAACTAACTGTCTGATAAGAGTACACCAGGCACATGCATTACAACCATATGTGCATGACATGGTGATCTCATAACAAGATAAACAGCATATGACCTTGCAGGTGAGCCTAAGTTAGAATTTTTTTCAAGTTGAGTAGCCCATCCCACTCAAAAAGTCCCTGAATAAGGGTTGTTTAAGAATGTTGAACAAAACACCCATGTTTCCAAATGTGAATTACTCAAACCCTAAAGAATTCCTCTAAACACATGGCTATGATGGATCCCCCACTACTTCTACTTGTGATCAGAGATGCACATATCGTCAGCCACTAAGGGACATGCTCAACTGGTTAAGGTCAAGCAACTGACAAGCAGATCTGTAGTACTGAGCAGAATACTTTCTGTAGCCCATCTTTTATACCAAAACAAAACGTGTACATGATAGCACTGCCAATCAGTTGTACATAACATTTTCAATCAGTTTATCATCATCATCATCATCATCATCATTATTATTATTATTATTATTATTATTATTATTATTATTATTCAAACAAAATGGTTAGCAAAATTTCTTCTGGCTCTTTATGCCCTACATTCAAATTCTGCTGAAGGCAACTTTGCTTTTGATCCTTTCAGATTTGATAAAATAAGTACCAGTTGAGTTACTAGAGTTAATATAATCAACTTGCTCCTCTCCCCAAATTGCTGGCCTTGTGCCAAAATTTGAAACCGTTATTATCATCATCATCAATATTAGTTATCAAATAAAAAAAAAAAGAATTCACTGAAGAAATTTGTAGTAGAGTCATTCCTACCATGCCTTAGAAAGTTATTGAAATTAAGAGAGAACGTTTTGATGAATAGTATTCATGTATTCATGAGAGATATCTGAGATTTAATTTCAATTTTTTTTTCTTTATTTATGCCTGAAAAGATATCACACAAGTTGCATATGGTAAGATATTTCCTGCAAAGCTTTCCTCATACTTAGTAAGAAGGAAGGAATGATTAAGTTTGCATACAAAAATAACTTCTTATCTTATTCACAGTGGATGTATATATGTGTATGAAATGGTATAAAATGCTTGCATACAAATATATTCAAAAGTGACTGTGTTTCCACACACAAATATAAATACACACACACACACACACACATATGTATGTATATATATATATGTATGTATGTATGTATGTATGTATGTATGTATGTATGTATGATGTATGTATGTATGTATATATGTATACATATATACACACACATACACTCACTTACAGACATTAATGTGTGTTTATGTGAGTGTGTTAATGATTGCATATGTATGTGTATGAAATGATTTACAAATTAGATATATATGAGATTCATGCATTCCATTTATTTCGAGTAAAATTTGATAATAGCCACAACTAAATTCTAATTTTCTCTCAGTGAATAAATGTTTTGATTAGATTGACTTTAAGATCTGCCTTGTGAGGTTCATGCATGTCTAGTTACCACAGTGATGTCACAATATTTTTCTATATTATACATATCTATTGTGTGTGTATGTGCGTGTGTGTCTGTGTATATATAGTAAAATAAAATATGCTGAATACTGTGTAGACTGAGATTCCCACTGACAGGTCCCTAGTGTGTCATTACAGCAAGATAATTTAAGTTTATTAGTGTAGTCAATCAAGAATAAGTATGTAGTTTTGGTGTAGTGACTAGCACAGCAATATAGTTTGCAGTAGACATGTTGATGTTACAATTCTTCTACATTATTTGTGCATGTGTATATGTGTCTGAATGTATACCTATATTTACACATACATATATGCATGTGTGTTTCATATGAATTTGCTTATGCTATTATTTAACCACAAGACGACACTGATCCGACAGAATCATTAGCACGCTGAACAAAATACTTAGCAGCTTTTTGTCCATCTTTAGACGCTGAGTTCAAATTCCACTGAGGTTGACTTTGCCTTTCATCCTTTCAGGGTTGATAAAATAAATACCAGTCAAACACTGGGGTCAACGTAATCATCTATTCCCCTCCCACAAACATTTCAGGTCTTGTGCTCATAGTAGAAAGAACTGTTCAACCACAGGTCAACATCTGACTGAGTAAGCCAATGGTAAAAAGTATTCCAATCCTGACCACTCCATCAAATTTGCAATGAGCTATCCTTTGGAAGGGTTGGATGTGAAATGATAGAGATTTCACTGCTATTTCTAAAAATATAGAGGCACTTCACAGTTTCCCATCTCAGCAGCTTTTTCATGTATATATTCAAGCATTTAACTGCATATATATGCATATATGTGTCCATGCATTTGCATACTGGAGGTTATGAGTTTTATATACACTTACACACGCATAAAATAATTTTATTGACTGTGATTTCCCAGTTTTATTGAATGTGTATACATACACATAAATATGCAAATGTGTGTGCATTTGTGTGTATAAGTATGTGTGTATGTATGTGTGTGTATGTATGTATGTATGTATGTATGTGTGTGTGTGTGTGTGTATGTATGTATGTATGTATGTATGTATGTATGTATGTATGTATGTATAATTTTGTAAATTTAGCATTTTTCACTTTTCTGTTAGATTTATATGTTTGTATTATCAACATTGTGTAATCTTCATTCTTGAAAATGTATATCTCTAAAATGTCATTTAAAAATATGCATTTCAAAAAGATAAATAAAGAAATGAAAACAGGAAGAGGAGAAAAATCAGTACCCCTCCCCCGCCCCCCAAAAAGGTATATATATTTATATATTATCAATATAATCCTAATCTACACCTTTGAAAATGTATCTCTGCAAAATTATATTTTAAAAAACTATGCCTTTTTTGAGAAAGTTATGGGGAATAAAAATTCTATTAAACACCAAATTTTTTCTCTCACTCTCTCTCTCTCTCTCTCTCTCTTTGATATACACATATATGAACATGTATGTATACACACACACATACATTTATATATATATACATATATATATATGAGCATGTATGTATATATACACATATACACACATGAATATATAGATAGATAGATAGATAGATAGATAGATAGATAGATAGATAGATAGATAGATATATATATAAATTGATCGTTAGCCACAAAACCTTTTTTTATTCTTTCTCTCTTTATTTCTGTGTTCCTTTCTGTTGAAGAGCGTAGGCTCGAAACATAAAAGACTTTCTCACTTCCTGAGCATTAAACTAACACATTTGTTTGTTGTTTACATAGCCATCTTCATCTTTTGTTTTGTTTGGCTTTTGTAAATTCCAACTATATATATATATACATATATATATGTATGTATATATATATATATATATATATATATATATATATATATATATATATATATATTATATATATATATATATATATATATGTATATATATATATATATTATCAGTATGTACAAAAATAAACTAATACAGGAGACTATACAGGTTAATTAAACAAACTTAATTATCATTTTACTGTATATTTCAAAAACAAAATAGACTATCGTACTTTAAAATTTCACTGTTTCTTTTTGGTTCCAGCATAGCAGCTACGCAGCTAAAAACAGAATGAGTGGGTGTCACAAGAGCTTAAGACAGCTGATATATTATTGCACCAAGTAAAATTTTTCAGTTGTTAAATACTCAACAAGAAAAGAAGCAAAAGTTGATTTTATATTATTTTAAAATTTTTTTTCCTTTTCAGTTAACAGGAATTATGGCTTTGCAAATGTTTAAAAATTCTTAACATCTTATCTACCATCTTTAAACAAGCACATCATATTTATAAAATTTGGACCATATCATGAAGTAAAACAAACATTACTGAGGGTTATGTGTAAAGTTTTTTAATTAATTGTTTTATGAATTTTCAAAATGGAAGAAACTAAGCAAGTGAGGCAATGGAGATTAGCACAGGAAAGAAAAAGGAGCAAATCTGATAAAAGTTAAATTATAATTACTGTATGTTTGCCATATTTTCTGATATAACACATGCTGGCAAAACTATATTTCCTAAGTTACCTATCATTACCTAGAGGCATAGGAGTGGCTGTGTGGTAAGTAGCTTGTTTACAAACCACATGGTTCCGGGTTCAGTCCCACTGCGTGGCATCTCGGGCAAGTGTCTTCTGCTATAACCTCGGGCCGACCAATGCCTTGTGAGTGGATTTGGTAGACGGAAACTGAAAGAAGCCTGTCGTATATATGTATATATATATATGTGTATGTGTGTGTGTTTGTCCCCCTAGCATTGCTTGACAACCAATGCTTGTGTATTTATGTCCCCGTCACTTAGCGGTTCGGCAAAAGAGACTGATAGAATAAGTACTGGGCTTACAAAGAATAAGTCCCGGAGTCAATTTGCTCGACTAAAGGTGGTACTCCAGCATGGCTGCAGTCAAATGACTGAAACAAGTAAAAGAGTAAAAGAGTAAAAGAGATATATGTATATATATATATCATCATCATCATTTAGCGTCCGTTTTCCATGCTAGCATGGGTTGGACGGTTCAACTGGGGTCTGGGGAGCCCGAAGGCTGCACCAGGCCAGTCAGATCTGGCAGTGTTTCTACAGCTGGATGCCCTTCCTAACGCCAACCACTCCGAGAGTGTAGTGGGTGATTTTATGTGCCACCGACACAGGTGCCAGACGAGGCTGGCGAACGGCCACGCTCGGATGGTGTTTTTATGTGCCACCGACACAGGTGCAAGACGAGGCTGGCAGACGGCCACGCTCGGATGGTGTTTTTATGTGCCACCGACACAGGTGCCAGATGAGGCTGGCAGGTGCCAGACGAGGCTGGCAGACGGCCACGCTCGGATGGTTTTTATGTGCCACCGACACAGGTGCCAGATGAGGCTGGCGGACGGCCACGATCGGATGGTGTTTGTTACGTCCCCAAAGCACGGAGGGTAGTCTATGCGGTACTGGCTACGGCCACGTTCGGATGATTTTCTTGTGTGCCACCGGCACTGGTACCACAAAGATACAAATTCCTTTATGTTCATCTATTTTGATTTGTTTTGATTTGATTTGATTTTCACTTGCCTCAACAGGTCTTCACAAGTGTCACTTGCCTCAACAGGTCTTCACAAGTGTCACAAGAAGGAAGGTATGCACAGGTGGACTGTCTACGTCGCCGGGTCTTCGGATGGTGTCTTTATGTGCCACCGACACAGGTGCCAGATGTGGCTGGCGAACGGCCACGATCGGATGGTTTTCTTGTGTGCCACCGGTACTGGAACCACAAAGATACAAATTCCATTGATGTTCATCTATTTTGATTTGGTTTGATTTTCACTTGCCTCAGCAGGTCTTCACAAGTGTCACGCGTGTCACACACTTGCCTCAACAGGTCTCCACAAGTGTCACACACTTGCCTCTGCCTCAACAGGTCTTCACAAAGTGTCACACACTTGCCTCTGCCTCAACAGGTCTTCACAAGTGTCATAAGAGGGAAGGTATGCACAGGTGGACTGACTACGTCGCCAGGTCTTTGGATGGTGTTTTTATGTGCCACCGACACAGGTGCCAGGTGAGGCTGGCGAACGGCCACGATCAGATGGTTTGTTTGTTGTGCCACAGCACGGAGGCCAGTCGATGCGGTACCAGCTACGGCCACTTCGGATGGTTTTCTTGTGTGCCACCGGTACTGGAACCACAAAGATACAAATTCCATTGATATTCATCTATTTTGATTTGTGTTTTTGATTTTCACTTGCCTCAACAGGTCTTCACAAGTGTCACACACTTGCCTCAACAGGTCTTCACAAGTGTCATAAGAGGGAAGGTATGCACAGGTGGACTGACTACGTCGCCGGGTCTTCGGATGGTGTCTTTATGTGCCACCGGCACAGGTGCCAGATGAGGCTGGCGAACGGCCACGATCGGATGGTGTTTGTTGTGCCCACAGCACGGAGGCCAGTCGATGCGGTACTGGTTACGGCCACGTTTGGGTGGTTTTCTTGTGTGCCACCGGCACTGGTACCACAAAGAATACAATTCCACTGATGTTCATCTATTTTGATTTGTTTTGATTTGATTTGATTTTCACTTGCCTCAACAGGTCTTCATAAGTGTCACAAGAAGGAAGGTATGCACAGGACTGACTACGTCCCAGGTCGGGGCCACGGGTTATGGCCTGACTAGTCTTGCCGGGTCTTCTCATGCACAGCATACTTCCATAGGTCTCGGTCTCTAGACATTTCCTTAGTGAGACCTAAAGTTCGAAGGTCGTGCTTCACCACCTCGTCCCAGGTTTCCTGGGTCTACCTCTTCCACAGGTTCCCTCCACTGCTAGGGTGTAGCACTTTTGCACACAACTATCTTCAGCCTTTCTTGTCACATGACCATACCAGCGCAGCCGTCTCTCTTGCACGCCACAACTGACGCTTCTTAGGTTCAGCTTTTCTCTCAAGGAACTTACACTCTGACGATTATGAACACTGACATTACACATCCATCGGAGCATACTGGCTTCATTTCTTGCGAGCTTACGCATATCCTCAGCAGTCACGGCCCATGTTTCACTACCATGTAGCATGGCTGTACGTACACATGCATCATACAGTCTGCCTTTTACTCTGAGCGAGAGGCCTTTTGTCACCAGCAGGGGTAAGAGCTCTCTAAACTTTGCCCAGGCTATTCTTACTCTAGCAGTTACACTTTCAGCACACCCACCCCGCTACTGACTTGGTCTCCTAGGTAGCGGAAGCTATCAACTACTTCTAGTTTGTCTCCCTGGAACGTGGCAAAAGTTGGTCTCTGCATATTTCCAGTGTTTATTGCTCCTGAGCATTTGCCACAGACAAAAACTATTTTCCTAGTTAGCCTTCCTTTGACATTGCTGCACCTCTTATGTGTCCATAGCTTACACTTGGTGCATCTTATAGAGTTTCTACCTACACCTTTTTTACAGATCGAGCAGGGCCATCTACCTGAAGGCGTTTGTGATTGATCTACCTTCCTACTTATTAGAACTTTGGTTTTGGCTAGGTTGATTCTAAGGCCCTTCGATTCTAATCCTTGTTTCCACACCTGGAACTTCTCCTCCAGTTCTGATAGTGACTCAGCAATTAGAGCAAGGTCATCAGCATAGAGGAGCTCCCAGGGGCAACCTGTCTTGAATTCCTCCGTTATTGCCTGGAGGACTATGATAAATAGGAGGGGACTGAGGACTGAACCTTGGTGGACCCCAACCTCTACCCGGAATTCTTCACTGTACTCGTTGCCCACCCTCACCTTACTAGCAGCGTCTCTGTACATGGCTTGCACAGCTCTCACCAACCATTCTTCTATCCCTAGTTTCCTCATTGACCACCAGATAAGGGACGGGGGACCCTGTCAAAGGCTTTCTCCAAGTCAACAAAAGCCAGGTACAAGGGCTTATCTTTGGCTAGGTATTTCTCCTGCAGCTGTCTTACCAGGAATATAGCATCAGTAGTACTTTTCCCTGGCACGAACCCAAACTGCATATCATCTAAGGTAACTCTCTCTCTAATTAGTTGGGCTACAACCCTCTCCGTAACCTTCAAACCCTCTCCGTAACCTTCATTACCTGATCCAGCAGCTTGATGCCCCTGTAGTTATTTGTCTCTAGGGCGTCGCCTTTACCTTTGTAGCAGTTGACTATTATGCTGCTACACCAGTCATTGGGTATGACCCCCTCGTGTATCACCTGGTTAACTATACGGGTGACTAAGCTATAGCCGACACCACCAGATATTTTGAGCATCTCTGCAGTAATTCCTGATGGGCCTGGGGCTTTCCCTGTTTTCATGCTTCTAATTGCCTTATCTACTAAGGAACTGTTAACTCGGATTGCTGGTCCCTCTGTTGGGTCGACATTCGGCAGACTCTCTTTACCATTCATTTTCTTCATTCAGCAACCTATCATAGTGGCGTCTCCAAGTCTCTCTCTTTGCACCCTCATTAAGTGCAAGTGAACCGTCCTCCTTGCGAACACATTTCTCTCCTACCACGTCACGATTCTCTCTCACACACTGTCTTGCAACACGAAATACCTCAAGTCTTTCATCCTCACGACGCAGGACATTGGCAAATTTTCCTTCTCTGCTTCCCCTCTGGCTAGATAGACCTGTCTCCTGGCTTCCCTTCTGGCAGACTGATACACTTCCCTGCTACCACCGTTCTTCCAGGCCTTCCAAGCCTGTTTCTTTTGTCTAATAGCCCTGTCAACAATATTGTTCCACCACCACGTTATTTTGGGTCTTAAGGGGACTTTGCACCAGCCACAGATCTGGTCAGCGGCTTTCAGCAGGTTGTCCCTCAGAAGCGTCCAGTTGTCTTCTACCCCATGCGTAGCTATACTCCCTTCCATTTCGTCTAAAGCTTCAAATAACATATCTCTAAATCTCTGTCCATTCGCAGGGTCTTTAAGCTTCCAGACCTTCTTCTCCATGTTGGTCGTCTTCTAGTCGCCCTCTTAGTCCTGATCCTAAAGTCACTAACTACCAGTCTATGTTGTGGGGTGCATTCTTCACTTGGGAAGGTTTTGGCATTTATAAGCAGCCATCTTTCCCTTTTCTGGCAAGGATGTAGTCGATTTGGCTAGTATGCCGGCCCGATCGGTAGGTGACCAGGTGGCTTGTCGGTTTCCTGAAGTTAGTGTTGCAAATCATAAGACTATTCGCATCGCAGAACTCCAGCAGCCTGGTTCCCTCCTCGTTGCGGGAACCATAACCGTAGCCTCCATGCACGCCATGGAAGCCCCCAGCACGTCGTCCAACATGCCCATTGAAGTCACCAGCCACAAGAGAAGGTCTCCTGTCGTTCGTCAATGATGTGGTCTGCAGTAGGGTGTCATAGAAACAGTCTTTCTGTCCATCAGGTAGCCCTGGCTGAGGGGCATAGGCCGATATAATAGTTGCTAAACTATGGTGGAGCACTAATCTAATCTTAATTATTCTGTCACTTACTCTGACTACCTCGATTACCTTATCTACCCATTTTTCGGCGATAAGCATGCCCACACCCCCGACTCCGTCAGTATTCCCAGCCCAGAAAATCTTGTACCTCTGTCCTTTGCCTGTGAGGAACCTAGCAGAACCTCCTCTCCACCTCACTTCTTGAATGCAGCATATATCAACCCACCTCCGTTCAAGCAATTCAACTATCTCGCCAGATCTGCCTTTCAGTGTGCCGACGTTGAGGGTGCCAACCCTGAGGCTGTGGGGGGGGGTGGAAGTGGTATTGGTCCTAATAGCGTCATGTACCTGAAAAGAAAACTCGCGTTTGGTAGTATTCATAGACAAACAATGGAACTTAAGTTCAAACCTCGTATACAACACTAAACATATCTTGCAATGACTGAACACTACCTTTTATGGAAGGGGGGGGGGTGGCGTAAGACTTTGAGTGTATAAGGGAGACAAGGATGAGAAAAATTTAGGACTTCCTGTACCGGTGGTGGGGGGGGTGTGGGAGGGCGGGTGCACCGCGAAAACCGGGCGGCAGCCATTTCTTCCTTCCTTGGGAGAGAAATAGTTATTAGTAGCTATAAATAAATACCTAAATTTTGCCTAACCTATGGGAGAAGCGTGGACGATAAGGAGCTATAAATTATAAATACATTTATTCTATATCTACGAGGCGTGAGACTGATCGATAAAATAAAATAAAATTAGGGGCAAGCTTTAAGATTAAATATATATTAACACAAGACATGAGACAACGATATATAATTAAGATGAACTATAGAATTATATGTACATATAAAAAAAAAGACACAAGGCGTGAGGCTAAATTTCACAAGTCATAACAATAATACTAATAGAGATAAAACAGGGCTAACTAAAAGATCAGATCAGTTGCAGATAGTTAAGTAGGTACACGGGTTGAAATTAAATATAGATTGCTTAGCTTGGATTCATATTTCGTATTTCGTATTTTCGTAGGGAGTCGGATACCAGTCTGAATTCAAGTGAGGCCGTTGAAATCAGTCGCTGGTTTATATGCATATAGGGTGGCGGAGAAAGGGGGCGAATGGCGATCGAAGAGATATAAGACAATTGAAGAGGAACGGGGGGGTCGTGGCCCACCAAGAATCGGCCGGCAGCCATTTCTTCCTCCTTGGGAGAGAAATAGTTATTAGTAGCTATAAATAAATACCTAAATTTTGCCTAACCTATGGGAGAAGCGTGGACGATAAGGAGCTATAAATTATAAATACATTTATTCTATATCTACGAGGCGTGAGACTGATCGATAAAATAAAAAAAATTAGGGGCAAGCTTTAGAATTAAATATATATTTAACACAAGACATGAGACAACGATATATAATTAAGATGAACTATAGAATTATATGTACATATAAAAAAAAAAGACACAAGGCGTGAGGCTAAATTTCACAAGTCATAACAATAATACTAATAGAGATAAAACAGGGCTAACTAAAAGATCAGATCAGTTGCAGATAGTTAAGTAGGTACACGGGGTGTTGAAATTAAATATAGATTGCTTAGCTGGATTCATATTTCGTATTTCGTATTTTCGTAGGGAGTCGGATACCAGTCTGAATTCAAGTGAGGCCGTTGAAATCAGTCGCTGGTTTTATGCATATAGGGTGGGAGGCGGAGAAAGGGGGCGAATGGCGATCGAAGAGATATAAGACAATTGAAGAGGAACGGGGGGGTCGTGGCCCACCAAGAATCGGCCGGCAGCCATTTCTTCCTTCCTTGGGAGAGAAATAGTTATTAGTAGCTATAAATAAATACCTAAATTTTGCCTAACCTATGGGAGAAGCGTGGACGATAAGGAGCTATAAATTATAAATACATTTATTCTATATCTACGAGGCGTGAGACTGATCGATAAAATAAAATAAAATTAGGGGCAAGCTTTAAGATTAAATATATATTTAACACAAGACATGAGACAACGATATATAATTAAGATGAACTATAGAATTATATGTACATATAAAAAAAGACACAAGGCGTGAGGCTAAATTTCACAAGTCATAACAATAATACTAATAGAGATAAAACAGGGCTAACTAAAAGATCAGATCAGTTGCAGATAGTTAAGTAGGTACACGGTTGAAATTAAATATATATACGTATATACGTATATACATATATATTATATATATAATATTATATATATATATATAATATATATATATATATATATATATATATATGTTATATATTATGTGTGTGTGTATGTTTGTGTGTCTGTGTTTGTCCCCCCAACATCGCTTGACAACTGATGCTGGTGTGTTTACGTCCCCATAACTTAGTGGTTCAGCAAAAGAGACCGATAGAATAAGTACTAGGCTTACAAAGAATAAGTCCTGAGATCGATTTGCTCAACTAAAAGGCAGTGCTCCAGCATGGCCACAGTCACATGACTGAAACAAGTGAAAGAGTAAAAGAGTATCGTATGATGAGGAAAACCCTCTTTTAGGTGACTAAAACATGGATTTTTAACTGGCACTCTATCAGTTACAATGATGGGGGTTCCAGTTGATCCCGTCAATGGGACAGCCTGCTTATGAAATTAATGTGCAAGTGGCTGAGGACTCCACAAACATGTATACCCTTAACATAGTTGTCAGAGAGATTCAGCATGACATAGAATGTGACAAGACTGACCCTTTGAATTACAGGTACAACTCATTTTTACCAACTGAGTGGACTGGAACAACATGAAATAAAGTCTCTTACTCAAAGACACAATGCACTACCACAACCTTATGATTGTGAGCTGATTATCCTAACCACTAAGCCACACTTTTTAAGGAGACAAAAGAATTGATCTTTACTGCACAAGAACAAGCTTTATGAATGAATTCAATCAAAAGCAGCAGTTTCACATTTGTGTAGAATGTGGCGAAAATCATCTGAGATAGTTAAACATACAATTAATGGATACTCAAAACCGGCCCAAAAGGAGTACAAAATATGCCATGACAAAATGACATTGCGAATACACTGTGAGTTGTGTAAGAAGTATAGGATAGAATGTCCCAATAGGTGGCATGAGCATCAGCATGCCAGCAGTAGAGAATGGGGAGGTGAAACTCACGTGGGATATACTAATCAACATAGATAAGAAACTGCTACATTATCGACAAGCCTAAAGAATGGACTTTCATCAATTTAGCTATACCTGCAAAACAAAATGTTGTGAAAGCAGAGAACAAGAAAGTCAAAAAGTTCCAAGACATAGCATTGGAAGTGAAATGCATCCACAGAGCCTCAAAAGTGAGGGTGATACCTATCATGATTGGTGCACTTGGAACCATATCAAAGAAAGCAATATTTTGGCATGTAAAGCTGAAAATACCAAACTTCATAGGAATTACACTGTTGGCAGCAATCCTCAGAACAGCACATGTCCTTAGGAAAATGTTGCATCTCTAAGCTGTAGAAAGAAGTTGAGGCATGACATAGATAACCCAAGTAAAGAAAGAATAAAGGTGGTGGTGGTGGTGGTGGTAGTAGTAGTAGTAGCAGCAGCAGCAGCAGCAGTAGTAGTAGTTGTAGTAGTTCCTGATTTAGACACAAGGCCAGATTTGGAGGGTTGTGGGAATAGTCAATATCATTGACTCCAGTATTTGACTAGCACTTTATTTGATCTCAGATGGATGAAAGGCAAAGTTGCTCTCTGCAAGATTTGAACTCAGAATGTAAAGAGCCAAAGCAAATACTGCAAGGTATTTTTTTTCCTGATGCTCTAACAATTCTACCAGCTCACAACTCTGTATATAATTACTGATTTAAGGCCAGCAATTTGAAGCGGGGGAATTTATTATTTAAATAATCCCTAGCATTTGACTTCTACTTTATTTTATTGACCCCTGAGTAATGAAAGGCAAAGATGACCTCACTGGGATTTGAACTCACAACATAAAGATTCAGGAGAAATACTATGAAGCATTTTTTCTGATGTTCCAATGGTTCTACTAATCAAACACTCTTAATAACTTGTAATTTAGGCTGAGCATGAACAGAAAATAGACTCTATCAACTGCCAGGGGGGGCAAGTTAGATGTATTAGATAGCATCCATTATCTAGTTGACCAAGTTAGTAGGGGAGGTGGATGTTCCATGAGCATAACTGTGAGAATAAGATTAAGATGGGCAAAGTTCAAAGAGCTCCTACCCCTGCTGACAACAAAGGGCCTCTCTTTCAGAATGAAAGGCAGATTGTTTGATGCCTGTGTGCGATCAGCTATGCTGCATAGCAGTGAAACATGGGCTGTGACAGCCGAGGAGATGCACAGGCTTGAAAGAAATGAAGCCAGTATGCTTTGCTGGATATGTAATATTATTATGCATGTTCGACAGAGTGTAAGCATCTTGAGAGAAACGTTAGGCATAAGAGGAATCAGATGTGGTGTGCAAGAGAGATGACTGTGGTATGGTCATGTGTTGGTCATGTGTTGCATATGGATGAGGACAGCTGTGTAAAGAAGTGCTCATCTCTAACAGTGGAGGGAAACCTGTGGTAGAGGTACACCCAGGAAGACGTGAAACAAGGTGGTAAAGCATGATCTTCGAACTCTGAGCCTCACAGAGGCTATGACTAGTGATTGAGACCTTTGGCGATGTGCTGTGCTTGAGAGGACCCATCAAGCAGAGTGCACCCATGTTGGTGGTATGTAAAGAGCACCATTCAAGCATTGGGGTTCACAGAGGCAAAGTAGTTGAGTTCCTTTCAAGTGTTAGGCCTCATGAAGGCAATGACTGAGACATTTTGCATTAGGTCATGCTTGAGAAGATCCATCAAGCTGAGCAAAATCGCAGTCATGGCAGGTACCAGTGTCATGCAAATTGGCATGTAAAAGCACCCCAGTATCACACAAATGGCACCTATGTTGATGGCATGTAAAAGTAACCATTACTGTCTCAAAGTAGTTGGCATTAGGAAGGGCATCCAGCTGTAGAAAACCATGTTAAATCAGACTGGAATTGGGTGCAGCCTTCCAGCATGCCAGCCTGGTCAAACCATCCAACCCATACCAGCATGGACAATGGACGCTAAATGATGATGATGATGATGCAATAGTAATTAGTAATTAGAGACTGACAGAATAAGAACAGGCTTTAAAAAGAAAAAGTACTAGGGTTGATTCATTCAACTAAAAATTCTTCAAGGTAGTGCCCCAGCGTGGCCACAGTCTAATGACTAAAACAAGTAAAAATGAAAAAAAAAGTTCATCTGCACCACACTCTTCAATATCCTACCCTTTTTTTAAAAAGGTTGAGTATGATCTGAGGGCTATTTGGCTGTTATTGCTTAAGGTTACCTTATTGACTAGTTTTGTTTTGCTGCTTATAAAATCAAAAGATCAACACTATTATATCAAATGAAATAGAAATTTGGAATGGAAAATTCACTAGACAATTCCCATGTGTAAAACTTTGGCAAATATATTATCACCAGGATCAAACAATTATTTATGCCATTAAAATTCTGTCATAATCTTAAATAACGATCTTAGAAAAAGGCCCGTTGAAATCAATAAAGAGTATTTATGTGGGTAAATTAACCAAAGGAAAATAAAGCAACAACAAAATTCTTAAACCAGAAAATATTTTTTGTTTAGCTGAAGCTGACTGAGTACAAAGTATTTTCTTTCCTTTTGTTTCTTTTTTCTTTTTTCTTTTATTTTTCTAAGTTCCTTGCAGTATTTTCTTGAAAAGCTAATAATAAAATGTTTTATCTTAAACTAAACCGTCAATTGAAAAGAGTTATTTTTTGTTACTTTTCATTTTTGTCTACTGTTTATTTTTAACATCTTCAATTCCAAATAAACTGCATTTTGGAGAAATTTTTAATCTGTTAATTAATATTTGCACAATGTCAGTTTTTTCCATCACTACTACAATGGCATCTGTTTTTCTAAACTAACTGTTTTCATACACTCTCTCTCTCTCTCTCTATCTATCTATCTATCTATATATCTATCTATCTATCTCCATCCATCTAAACTCACTCATCTTTTATCTCTTTCTTTATCAGCTCTGTGTTCTACCTGTTACACACCATACTGAACTCTTCTCTCAATATTTCTTTCTCAGGACTGCAGCCTTCTGGAATTCTCCCAGAGTCCATAATTTTCCTGCGTTGACCTACAAATATTCAAATTGAATAACAACTGCATTTATCTAGCCAGTCTGGACAGGCCTGGATTGAGTGTGGCTTTCTTGACTGATTTATTAGAACCAATATTGGTGAGTGCCATAATAGCAAGTACTGTAGAAATAAGAAATAACTAAGTTCTTAGTGAACTCAAACTGCAATGATTTCAATGTGTTTAGAAACATATATAAATGTCACATCTTCCTACTTTTCCTCCTTTAAAATAAACCGTGTACTCAGTAGAACAATACATAAGTCAGCCAAATGACTAATTTATTTAATAAGAGTCATATAAAAAAATCTTTAGGACAGAGAGACAACAGGGTAACACTGTTAGTAGGAGAGGTTGGGAAGAAGAAAGGGGAGAGTAAAGTGTAGTGTTGGGAAGAAACAGAGGATGCTAAGAAGCTAAGGGAAGTTAGTATGGGTATGAGTTAATCTTTATATCCCTTTAGCTAACTGTTTAGTTATATCCAGCCCAAATATTCTATCTATTTTATGTTCAAACTGACCAGATCCAACCTCTCACACCTACCTTACAATGATGACATTGTAGGGTAGGTGTAAAATATACAAACACACCAATGAAATCTTGAAACTACAAGATAATGAGTGATTAATTCAAAACAATGTGAATAGATAAGCAATATAAGTTCCAAGTAAATTTACAGCTTTCTTTTGGAATCAATAAAATAAAAGCCAGTGAAATATTTGTTTAAACCAACCAACCATCAGGAACGTCCTAGTGAAGACCAGTTCCTCATAGTCTTCAACTGCTTGCTGGAATGGCATAGTCTAGAATAATGACAAAATATGAAAGGTGCCAATGCTTCGCCTTGTGGGATGCCATTCCACAGCTCCAAATTGGCTCTGATCAAACAAACCAATAATCGACAGCATAAAAACAATGGTCATCTCGTCGTCGTCGTCGTCGTCGTTGTCGTTGTTGTTGTTGTTGTTGTTGTTGTTGTTGTTGTTGTTGTTGTTGTTGTTGTTGTTGTTGTTGTTGTTGTCGTTGTTGTTGTTGTTGTTGTTGTTGTTGCTGCTGCTGCTGCTGCTGCTACTGCTGCTGCTGCTGCTGCTGCTGCTGCTGAGGAGGAGGAGGAGGAGGAACTGCAGTACTCCTGGACTACATTATATAATACATGTTTTTAAAACTAGTGAAGTGTGAAATCTAGCTGCTATTTCTACCAGGTGGAGCAATCACAGAGGCTCCAAGTAATTTACAGTATAGTATATACAAAATATACCATGTATTTGTGCTTGAAATGTATTTGGAAACTGCTCTAAGCTGAAATACTTTTTGACTCTGAGTACAGCTTAAAAGAAGACACTTGAAAATAAAATTAAATTATACATTGAACTAAATATATTATATTTACCTTATTTTTGTGGATACGAACTTTTCCTTGTAAATGAAGTATCATATATCCATATATTTTATGACAGCCTGACAGCTATAAACATGATTGTATTCAGAGAAGATATAAAATATATTATCCATTTATTTCAATATGCCACTTGAATTTTACTTTCGAGTATCTCTTCATATTAGCTGTACTTATATATCATTATAGTATTGCTCTAAACTTTATTTTTATCACTTTTATTGATATCTTTGCAAACTGCAAAGTAATCCTAAGAAAGATACAAAATCTGCTTAAAATACAACTTAAACACAGAGGAATAAATGTGAGTTAAGTGGAGGTTGGAGTAAATTAGAATGATTAGAGGTATTCTGCTCAGAAAGGATATGATGTGATTGGCAAAGGAAAATTATTTAAGTTCATAGCACCATTACAAATCTGCCACATCATCTGAAAAGCCAGAGTGATGGTGTGAGGTGTGGTGATGATGATAATTATGATGATGATAACAATGATGACGATGACAACAACAGCAATGATGATGACAATGATGATGATTGTAAGAATAATTTGAAACATTCACCTACACTGTGGTAAAGCCATATTAGCTATTAAAAATACCCATAAACTATCACATTTTATTATTATATTATGATATCATTAGGTATCAAAGTCCTTTCATCATATTTCTATGACTTGATCACTGATTCTCTATATTTCACAATATTCAGTTCAAAGAAGATTATCAATGACCAGATTATAAATGTGGATGATTTTAATAACAAGTATGACTCTACCGCAATTCAATTGTTTTAGTTCCAACACATGATATCTCATCCAACTTCTTAATAAATAAGTACTAATCAGGAAATTAAAACATGTAAATCTTCAGTTTTCTCATTTATTGTATTCTGTGAATGGCTGTATTTGAGAACATACAAGATGATTAAAATTTAAGATTCTAACTATGAATTAAAAAAAAAGAGGAAAAAAAAAGAAAAACTAATAGAAACATTTGTAATTTCTCTCTTATGATTGGTGTGAATTTATTCTCAATTCTGTTTTATATAGCAATTTTATGATATGCAAATTATTTCCAAAACTTTTCCTTTGAATGCAAATCCATTTCATTTATCTCTTTTTATTCTTTGAATTAGAACTTTGATGTTATATTGGATTGATAAAATGTTGCCATCTTGATCCTTGGCACCAAAAGCAGCCACTCTACTAATTTGTTCCATTCTATAAACTACACTGTTTTCCCAAGTGTTACAAATAAAACTCTGCATGCTATAGAATTCCCTTGTGGGGAAAAAAATTATAAAATCCGATTCATACATGAACAAAGTCTCATCTCCACTGAACATACTTAATTGATCTGCTAAATTAATCTCCTACTTTCTTTGTATTTGGCAAATAAGGCAAATAAGTGATTATCATTGCTCTTTGGCAAATTTCAGTTAAGCTGGTCAATATTCTACTGGGTGGTGAGAGAGAATGGTTTTACTGGAGCAAAACAAAACTGGAGAGGGAGAATTTGAGAAGGAAGAGTTCCATCAAGAATTGAATGTTTGAGGAGATAATTTATACTTTATTCTTACATCTTAAGTTTTGTAGTGGAGTTGATTTTTCAAGTTTATTATAGACATTTATCAATAACTTGATATAATCTCTGTTGTAATGATTGAATTTTTGATTAATTTACCAAGGAAGCCCTCCCAGACAGCTGCAATCGATGTTGTTAATATTCAACATTGAATTTCATGTACAGACATGTAAGGAAAATAGACAGGATAAAAATTCCAGAAAGCAGAGATTCTGAGACAAAGTGATTAAATGAAATGTTTAGTTGGAGTTCTGAAGGATAAGGTAGCACAGACATGTGAGAGAAGGGACAAGTGTGACGAATACCCCAAAGTACCCTAGAAGGCAATATTCAGCTTTAAGGTACTGAAATGGCAGAACCATTAGCACACCAAACAAAATGCTTGGTAATATTTCTTCTGGCTTTACATTCTGAGTTCAAATTCTGCTGAGGTTGACTTTGTCTTTTATCCTTTCAGGGTTGATAAAATAAAGTACCAATCAAGTAGTGGAGTCAGTGTAATAAACATACCACCCCACCTTAAATTTACTGACCTTGTGGCAAAGTTAGAAAGCTGTAGTGGCCGTAGTGGTGGTGGTGGTGGTGGTGGTGGTGGCGGAAGTATTATTATTATTATTAGTAGTAGTAGTAGTAGTAGTAGTAGTAGTAGTAGCAGCAGCAGCAGCAGCAGCAGCAGCAGTAGTAGTAGCAGTAGTAGTAGTAGTAGTAGTAGTAGTAGTAGTAGTAGTAAGTACAGGCATGAGTTAGTGGTTGTAGTGTGTTGATGAGCAGATCAGTACCACTCAGTTAAATGATATTCCTACAGAAAGCTGTTCTAGTATATTTGACTATGCTTAGTAGCAGTCTTGTAAATATGTGATCAATACTTTAATATGGGTTACTAATAGGCATCATTATGAAGTACCATCAATTTATTAGCGATTAAATATTTTCTAACTCTTAGGAGGAAACCTGGAGTAAGTTTTATAATATTTTAGGCATGGGATGGCCATGTGAGACCATTTATGGTTGTGACACTAAGTAATGGTAGCAAGTTCAAGAACATTTTTCATCGTGTGTAGGAGGTGGGAATGTAGAGCAAGACTGTTTTTAGTATGCATAATAATAGTTTCTTGGTGTTTTCAAAGGAAAATAGGTGGCTGCAGCTCCTTTGGATGATATTATTGATGCCCCTGTATACAGAAG
>NC_042998.1:159632044-159719544 GCF_006345805.1 Octopus sinensis
CAGTGCATTTGCCTTAAGAAGTTGATATACATCTCAAATATATTTTAACTAACCTTAAATCCTTTCATATATGTACATATGCAAACACACACACACACACACTTATATATATGAATACATATATTTATGTATCTGCATACATGTGCATATGTTGTATGTGTGCATGTGAACATACACACATGCATATGATTGTGTCTGGCTGTATTTGCATGTTTATGGACACAAAGTAATGTGTGTGTGTGTGTGTGTGCATGTATAAATCTGTTGTAATACATCTGTAACTGAGCTGTAATTCAAGCATTAAGTCAACAGTAAATTGAATTTTGTTATTGGTGTATATAGATTAGAATAATGAATATGAGTCACACCATTTGATTATCGAAATATCTGCCAGTTAATTAGAATGTGAGATTTGGGTGGAAAAGAAAAAATAACAGAAAGAATTACAAGGAAATATAACAGCAGTGAATAATGAGAAAGTAATTACTATATCAGAATTGCAATTAAATTAATTTACTTTTCAATTAAGAGTAACGATTTAAATGCCTAAGCATCTGTTTCAAAGCTGTGTACTTTTTGTCTCAAATCTAAATGCTTTGATTTCATAAATTAACTGCTGAACTGTAATTCACTGTTCAATGCAATTTATATAAACGTTATAATCCAATGAAGTGGATTCAATTTGGACAGTTTGATACCAATGCAATTCTATTCTTAAATAAACAAAGCAGTATATCTAAACTATAAAAAGGAAATTTTATTATATACCCAGTTTATATTTGTGTGCGTGTGTGTCATTATATCTGTGTTTGTTCCCCCAAACCACTTGACAAGCAGTGTTGGTGTGTTTACATCCCTGTAACTTAGTAATTTGGCAAAGAGAGAGTGATAGAATAAGTACCAGGCTTTAAAAAAATGCCTTGGGGTTGATTTGTTCAACTATAACTCCTCAAGGCAGTACCCCAGTATCGCTGTAGTCAAATGACTGAAACAAGTAAATGAATAAAAGAATACATACATATGTGTGAGTGTGTGTGTGTGTGTGTGTGTGTAGGGCAGGTATAAATGGATAGAGAAATTTGAAGAATTATTTAGGTCCCATAGAATAATGCCTGTTGTATTTACAGAAGATGTAAGATGTAGGTTCAAGTATCATGGGCAGTTTTCAACACTTTCTATCCATAAAGATCTTTCAACCCAATATTTACATGCTATTATTTATAGCTGTATATGCTTTGAGAACCATTATTCAAAAAAGAATTATTTCACATTCTCTTAAAAGTTTATAAAAATTCTTATAATGTCTACAATATATATATATATATATATATATATATATACATATATATATATATATATATATGCTTCACTACCTCATCCCATGTCTTACTGGGTCTCCCTCTGTCCAGATTCCTTCCACTGTTTGGGAGTGGCATTTTTTCATGCTGCTCTCCTCATCCATCTACAATACATATCCATACCAATGCAAGCATCTCTCTTGCACACCACATCCGATGCTTCTTATGTTTAACATTTCTCTCACCATGCTTACACTCTGTCATGTGTGCACACTGACATTATACATCCAGCGGATCATTCTAGCTTCATTACTTTCGAGCCTATGCATGTCTTTAGCAGTCATGGCCCATGTTTCATTGCCATGAAGCATGACAGTTCACACACATGCATCATACAATCTACCTTTCACTCTGAGTGAGAGGCCATTTGTCACCAGTAGGGTTAGAAGCTTTCTAAACTTTGCCCAGGTATTCTTATTCTAATGGTAACACTCTCTGAGCATCCACCCTCATTACAAACTTGGTCACCTAGGTAGCAGAAGCTATCAACAACTGCTAGTTTCTTCCCCTGGCATGTGATGGAATCTGTTTTCTGAGCATCTGTGGTGTTTATTGCCCCTGTGCATCTGCTGCACACAAAAGCTATCTTCCGGTTAATCTTCCTTTGATGTTGCTGCACCTCTTATGTGCCCATAGCTTGCACTGGGTACATCATATGGAGTTTCTACCAACACCTTTTCTACAGATTGAGCGGGGCCACCTACCTGAAGGGGTGTGTGATGTGTTTGCCTTCCTACTTACTAGAACTTTGGTCTTTGCAACATTGACTCTAAGGCCCTTCGATTCTAAACCTTGTTCTGGTAGTGATTCTGCTATGAGGGCCAGGTCATCAGCATAGAGGAGCTCCCAGGAGCAACCTGTCTTGAATTCTTCTGTTATTGCCTGGAGGACTATGATGAATAAGAGGAGGCTGAGGGCTGAACCTTGGTGAACCCCTACTTCTACCTGAAATTCTTCACTATACTCATTGCCAATCCTAACCCTACAAATGGCATCTCTGTATAGGGCCTGTACAGCCCTTATTAACCATTCATCAATCCCCAGTTTCCGCATAACCCATCAGATAGTTGTTGTGAATTCATTGGGTTGCATATTTACAAGTTTATGCATATATTTATACACAACCAACTATAACCCACAAATAAACGATATTTATCCACCAATGCAAAGTTGATCACTCATTTTCATTGTTTGATATTACATATATATATATATATATGTATATATATATATATATATATATATATGCTTCACTACCTCATCCCATGTCTTACTGGGTCTCCCTCTGTCCAGATTCCTTCCACTGTTTGGGAGTGGCATTTTTTCATGCTGCTCTCCTCATCCATCTACAATACATATCCATACCAATGCAAGCATCTCTCTTGCACACCACATCCGATGCTTCTTATGTTTAACATTTCTCTCACCATGCTTACACTCTGTCATGTGTGCACACTGACATTATACATCCAGCGGATCATTCTAGCTTCATTACTTTCGAGCCTATGCATGTCTTTAGCAGTCATGGCCCATGTTTCATTGCCATGAAGCATGACAGTTCACACACATGCATCATACAATCTACCTTTCACTCTGAGTGAGAGGCCATTTGTCACCAGTAGGGTTAGAAGCTTTCTAAACTTTGCCCAGGGTATTCTTATTCTAATGGTAACACTCTCTGAGCATCCACCCTCATTACAAACTTGGTCACCTAGGTAGCAGAAGCTATCAACAACTGCTAGTTTCTTCCCCTGGCATGTGATGGAATCTGTTTTCTGAGCATCTGTGGTGTTTATTGCCCCTGTGCATCTGCTGCACACAAAAGCTATCTTCCCGGTTAATCTTCCTTTGATGTTGCTGCACCTCTTATGTGCCCATAGCTTGCACTGGGTACATCATATGGAGTTTCTACCAACACCTTTTCTGCAGATTGAGCGGGGCCACCTACCTGAAGGGGTGTGTGATGTGTTTGCCTTCCTACTTACTAGAACTTTGGTCTTTGCAACATTGACTCTAAGGCCCTTCGATTCTAAACCTTGTTCTGGTAGTGATTCTGCTATGAGGGCCAGGTCATCAGCATAGAGGAGCTCCCAGGAGCAACCTGTCTTGAATTCTTCTGTTATTGCCTGGAGGACTATGATGAATAAGAGGAGGCTGAGGGCTGAACCTTGGTGAACCCCTACTTCTACCTGAAATTCTTCACTATACTCATTGCCAATCCTAACCCTACAAATGGCATCTCTGTATAGGGCCTGTACAGCCCTTATTAACCATTCATCAATCCCCAGTTTCCGCATAACCCATCAGATAGTTGTTGTGAATTCATTGGGTTGCATATTTACAAGTTTATGCATATATTATACACAACCAACTATAACCCACAAATAAACGATATTTATCCACCAATGCAAAGTTGATCACTCATTTTCATTGTTTGATATTACATATATATATATATATATATGTATATATATATATATATATATATAGAGAGAGAGAGAGAGAGACACACACATACATATATATAAGTAATGTTTATTGCCACGTGAACATGTCTGTTCCATTGGTACTGATGTTACTACCATTTTAACCCCAGAAGGACATCTCCTCCAGCTGGTTATTGAAAGCAACCTGCACATGATATATACCATCTTCCATGTTGACATGGTGATAAACATTACTTCTCTGTATAGTTACTACTTTTATCTCTTATCTATCTATCTATCTAGCTATATATATATATATGTATATATACACAGGGTGTCTCAAAAGTCACTGATGGGTTTCAATTTTTAATAACTTCCTTAACTTTACAAATAAATGCATGGAATTTTGATACAATATAAAGGACATAACGGAAATTAATATGCATCAGTGTCTCTGGTCTGTTGACATAAACCTTCTCTTTCTGATATTCTCACAAGAAAAAATCCAGGTTAGTCAAGTCTGGGGAATGTGAAGGCCAGTTGACATTGCCATAGTGGGAGATTAATCTCTCTCCAAAGCAGTGCCGTAACAACTGCATTGTTTCTCTTGTGATATGAGCAGTTGTCCCATGTTGCTGGAACCATGTGTGAGATCTACTTTGAATGGCCTTCATGTTCCCCAGACTTGACTAGCCCTGGTGCAACTAAGGAGAACATCAATAGAGAAATCAGAGAAGTGGGGTCTGAAACTCTTGAGGGTGTTATGGTGCAAGTTTTGGAAAGAGCATGGGCGTGCAAAGCCAAAATTGGTTGCCGTTTAAGCGATGTCATTTTTCATGTGATGTAGTGGTGCTGCAAAATTTGTCTAGTGCATATTTATTTCCATTATGTCCTTTATATTGTATCAAACTTTCATGCATTTATTTGTAAAATTAAGGAAGTTATTAAAAACTGAAACCCATCAGTTACTTTTGGGACACCCTGTATGTACAAACCTAGGCACCAAACCATTAATCTGTTAATCATTAATTAATGGAGTTAATATTTTCATAAATGATTTAATTTTTAAGCTAACTTTGGAAATCATTATCACACTTATAAACTTCCATTACATTTAACTTCTGTTACTCAGTTAATTCTTTAAAAATGTAAAGGAAGTTATCAATAAAACATTAAAGTTAATTTTTATTATAGAAAAAAGCAAAAAATCAGTTTTTACTCTAAAACTACTTTCTAAAATTTGCTAATTCTCCATTATTTTATTTCCAGATCACGTCACTTGTGGCCAAAGTGCTTGACAAGATCCAGGGGAAAGAACAAGCCTACCTTGGGACTCTGTTGCCAACCTTTAAAGAGTGCCAAAACTATAAAATCAGCCTTTTTTGGCTTTTTCAAGGGTTTTAGAACCCCAAAACTATGGGTTTTTTTATTTTTTACTTTAGAGTTAAAAAATGTTGATTTTATAGTTTTAAATTTTAAAAGACCTAAAAAGGGCTGATTTCATAGTTTGAGCCCTTTTTAGGTTTCTAAAAGCTTTTAGAGCCAGAAAAGGGTAAAAAGAGTGCAGTGTTCAAGCGGCCCTACAGGACCATCATGGTCAAGGCACATGCCATCTGGAACCAGCAAGATCGCAGCACTGTAGCAGCAAACAGCATCTATGCTGGGGTGGGGAGGAGGCTGGCTGTCCCCAACATGACAAGGTGGAACTCCACCTATGACTCTGTGGTGGTCATCAACACCATCCTGGAGACTAAGAGGCTTGTTCTCCACACAGTCATTATTCAGTTGAAGTTCAACAGCTTCAACAACCAGGATGTTGACTTAATGAAGGAGTGTGCCAAGGTAATAAATTAATAATAAAATGATATTTGATAACATTTGATTTGACAGTATATATTTTACTAGTTTGTTTCCCAACAAATTTGAATTTCTAGAATTTGCTAATTTTCCATTATTTTATTTCCAGGTCATGTCACTTGTGGCCAAAGGGCTCGACAAGATCCAAGGGAAGGAACAAGCCTACTTTGGGACTCTGCTGCCAACAGTTGTCGCAACGATATTTAGGCTCGTCTACTACAGCCCCTTGGTCAATGCACTTTTGGCAGGCATTGATAAAAGGATGATGACGAGTGTCGTCCTGGAGGATGAGGAATGTCAACTGATTGCTGCCTTCCACCCCAGGTTTCACCTCATCTGGTTGGATAAGTATGAAAACACCAAGGTTGCCAAGGCGAGGAAAGCATGGAGGGTAAGGTCAAGGAGGTCATGAGACTGCAATCTGATGAAGTGAGCAGCAACAGTGGAGGCAGCAACACTGAAGAAGAGGAGGATGATTTCTTCAGTGGTGTCACCCAGCCAAAGGAGAGCAGCAGGAGCCACAAGTCACTCAAGGACAACGCCCAGAATTTGGTCAAGACCTGGTTGGTGACCAGCTTCACGGATTTGCTAACAGATGCTGCCTTCTTGGGTGAGCAAGTGTTGGTGGACTTGTTCATGAAGTTCAAAACAGCCATCCCTCCAGTGCTGCAGTGGAGCATTTGTTCTTTATGGGCAAGGACATCTTGAGGGCTAAGAGATCATCCCTGTCTGATGAAAACTTTGACATGCTAATTTTCATGAAGGGCAACATGCATCTCATGAACAAAATGAGAATGAGAAGAGAAAATATTAAATTATGTATATCTCATGCTTTTCATGTTTTTATTTTTTATTTTTTTATGGCTACTTTATCAATAGATTTTTTTAGTTTAATACTAATATTGTATTTCATGTGTGTTTCTTTTTCCCCTTCTCTGGCTCTAAAAGCCTTTAAAAACGTAAAAAGGGCCAAAACTATGAAATCAAACCTTTTATGTCTTTTAAAGGTTAAAACTAAAAAATCAGCATTTTTTAACTCCAAAGCAAAAAAAAACTATAGTTTTTGAGTTCTAAAGCACTTAAAAAAGCAAAAAAAAAGGCTGATTTTATAGTTTTGACACTTTTAAAAGGTGGTTTTTAGGTGGTTTTAGAGCAAAAACTGATATTTTGTTATTTTTATATAATAGAAATTAATGTTAATGGTTTATCGATAACTTCCATTGCATTTTTAAAGAATTAACTGATTAACGGTTATCAAAGTTAATGTTTTGATTAACGAAGTTAACTTTCCAATTAACAGTGCCCACCTTTGTGTGTGGGTATGTATAATCAGACTGGTGAGTAAACACATCCTAAGAAGGTTAATAAAGACATAAGGAAGGTATCTAATTTCTCTTTATGGCGTAACACAATCGAAGTTGGTTTGAGATCAAACAAAGCACTTTTAGAGCTAAGTTCATACAATTTGATATAGTAGACTTTTATCCATTTATATTGAAAATGTTACTTGATAGGGCATTAGTATATGCTAGACAAATTACCGACATAAGTAATAGAGAGATAGATATAATTATGCACACTAGGAAAACCCTACTGTTCAACCAGGATTCAACCTGAGTCAAACAAACTGACCCTGAAGGCTCCTTCAACATCGTGATGGGGGCATACAACAGCGCTGATATTTGTGACCTTATAGGGTTTTATATTCTGGACACCCTCTGTCCACTTCAGCTTATATAGAGATGATGCCTTAGCCATCTCCAGAGACACTAACAGCCATACTTTAGATAGGCTTAGAAAAGACATCATACACACCCTCAATAACCTTGGCCTTCAAATCACCATAGAGTCTAACCTCACCGTGGCGAACTTCTAGGATGTCACACTTGATTTAGAGAGTGGCACCTACAGACCATACCACAAACCGAATGATAGGCTATCATACATTAATACAGCCTCCTGTCACCCACCCATAGTGTTCAAAAACCTAATAAAAGGTATCAGTAAATGGATTTCGATCTTATCTTCAAATGAAGATATTTTTGACGTAGTGGCTCCCACTTACAATGAGGCACTAGTAGCCAGCAGATTCAAGGACCATGTTGTATGTACACCAGGATTGAGTAACCATAAAAGGAAATGCTACCACAAGACCTTATAGTTCACTCCCCCCCCTTCTCCCTAAACGTCTGGACATGCGTAGGCAAGACTTTTCTTAGGCTGGTTGATAAGCATTTCACACGATTACACAAATATAGAAAGATCTTTAACAGACATAATTTAAGAATTTTTTTCCGTTGTGCACCCATTGTTAAGAAAAAATTACTTAGCACTCCTAAACCACGGACAGTGGCAGGTTGTTCATGCAGGATTAGAAAGGAATGCCCAGTGGATGGTCAATGTAACACCTAGGCTACATTGTACCAAGCAAAGGTAACCCCAAACAGAAGCAGCACAAATATCAGTAACATCAATGCCAGTACAGGGACACACTAAAATTTATGTCAGATCTTGTTAATCCAAATTTAAAATTCGCTTGAACAACCACAGATCTTCTTCCAGGGACCTGGAGAGACACAACACAATGACACTCATGGCATATGTATGGTGCCTAAAGGATGATCATATGCCCTTTAACATCAGGTAGAAATTATTGGAAATTTGTGGACCCTATCACAATGGAACTGGAAATTTTATTGGAAATTTGTGGACCCTATCACAATGGTAGTGGAGACTATGTAAATTGTGTATGGCAGAAAGATATATAATCCTTATGAACTCACATGAGCTAAGAGGCTACCTGAACTCCAGGATAGAAGCTGTGGGGAGTTGTGCACATTTTTGGAAATTTTTAATTCAAAATTGGAAAACCTAGCTATCAAGTGAAGGAAAACAACTTGCCCAGCCATAATTTTTTAAGAGGAATATTTCTTGAACTATCACCGGCATTCTTGTATTTTAAAAAAACATTCTTTGCAGAGAAGTTATCATTTAGAGAAACTGAAGAGATTTCTAGTTTATGCTAGATATGAAACCAATGTTTTTTTTCTAAACTGTTACATTACACATAAAAATAAATATGTATAAATAATATGTATGCATATATATATATATATATATATATATATATATGCATATATGAGTACAGGACATCACAAACAGTAAACAACATGAAATCTGAAAACAAATGAGTTAAATATGCAAAAAATGAGAGAAACAACTGGAAAACAGGACAAGTAACATAAAGAACGACCCTTCATCAGTTGTCAGCTGTCCATCTGCTCCTCGTTTAAAGCAATGGACGACAATATGAGTCTTCGAAGGCAGTTACTTCCAAGATACCAAAATAAAATTAGGGATTTAAGGAGGGTCAAAGTTGGAAACAAAAATAGGGTAGTGGAGACATACAAGGAAACTGAACGAAATTAAGTGTCACTAACAAGTCTAAGAAGCAATGCAGTAATTAATCCCTGTAATAGAATTTTGGTAATTGTAATGAAAGTTTGAAAAAGAGTGTAATCTCAAAGAATGTGACAGTTGATATTGCATAGTGTTGTGGTAGTGAAATTTTCTGAGAGTATGTGCCATCATTAGTGATCACTTTAAAAAATCTGTGGAAAGTTCAGTCCAATAGAAAAAAGAAGAGTTCATACTTATATTTATTTAGTGTTTTTCTATTAGGAAAAATAAAACAGAGAAACTAAAATGAAAGAGAAACATTTCAGGAATTATGTTTAAGAAATAATTACTAATGTCAATGGTTTTAAGATGACAATTGAAAAATAACCATTTATAAATTGTATTGTACTCAATGTTTTTAAACAAAACAATAGAAAAATAACATCACTTATAAATTACATTATACCTTAATAAGACACAAGAAATGTGTACATTTATAAAACTGTTGTGTGGCTCCTAATGGACTGTGCCACAATATAAATGGACATATTTAGAGAGTGTAAGAGAATCTTGAGCTGTGTAAAGCCAAGAGTTGCACATTGTCAGTATCTTGAGTAGAACAATTTGCGAGGACATTATTATTATCCCATTATATCATACGTCAAATGTGCAATACAACAAAAATAATAAAATGAAGGAATGGAAAATAAACATTTCATTATCAGTAAAACTCTTACTGGTACTCAACCAATGACGGATACTTATACATCAGGGCTATATTTAGTGAATTCAAGAGCTTGTAACTCTAGTTTCATCAATTACTCCTGTAATTTAACTTGACAAAGTTTATCACAGAAAAATGCAAACCATAGTGTGTTGATGAAAATTCAATTAAAATTGCCATTAAAATATTTTTGAAACAGGTGAAGATTTCAGAAATAAACTCCAAGCTTTCAGAACCTTATTTTCTGCATTTTCCTGTGTTATTTTTGGCATTATCTGACTTCTATTGATGCTTTTTATTTTTCAATTTTGCTCTGAAGTCTTCAAACTTTTGCATCCATATTGAGCTATAATCTAATCAGTTGCTTTTTAAAATTATTCAAATTCCCTAAAACATTTCCAAATTTATGTTGCCTGAGGTTACACTATCAGTTTTTTTAGATGACTTGAACTTAGTAAATATTAAAGAAAATTGTTCAGCTGTTCCCTAAAAGTTGCTCTGAAAATATTTTTAAATGCTTTGAATGTCTGTTTTTTCATGAATTTAAAGATCAGTCATTATTGTCAACATCTCATTGAAAACCTTTTAGTCTGATTTCAAAAGATTTGTATACACTCAAATATACCATAAAGTGTTTTATCAGAAACTTCTAAATTAATATTAGTTTCAAAACTTGGCACAAGACCAGCAATATCAGGCTAGGGGGTAAATCAATTACATAAGCCCCAGCATTCAACTGATACTTATTTTATTGACCCCATAAGGATGAAAGGCAATGTTGACCTTGGTGGAATTTGAACTCGAAATATAAAGACAGACGAAATGCTGCTAAATATTTTGTCCAGAAGCCAAACAATTCTACCAGCTCACCACATTAACCCTCTAAATTAATACTGGCTTCAAATTCTGGCACAAGGCAAACAAGTTCAGTGGAGAAGATAATTGATTACATCGACCCCAGTACTAGACTGATACTTATTTTATTGACTCCCCTACCATCAAAGGATGAAAGGCAAAGTTGACCCCCAGCAGAATTTGAACTCAGAACATAAAGCCAGGCAAAATGCCACTAGACATTTTGCTTGGGATGCTAATGATTCTGCCAGCTCACCCACTTCCTCTAAATTAATATTGAAATCATTTAGGAGTGAGGAAAAATTTGCAAAAAACATTTATTAATCTGGTAATACATAAATTTTCATTTGTCAAAAACAGACATATTTCATCCTAATACTCAATGTAATCTCAAACATTATTGTATCAGAAAAGTTCAACATATTTTGCAAATCTACAAAACTTACTTCTCTTCCTTAAAAAAGAGAAACCATCCTTCATTAGAATTGCTCCCTTCATTTAAATGTCTTTGTTTCTTTGTGTTTTCTACTGACATCTTGCAGGAACTACTGTTATAAATACAATTTTAAAATATCTCACTTATAAACTTAACCCTTTAGCATTTAAATCAGCCATATCTGGCACATATATTCTTTTTGTTTTATGTTCAAACCAGGCTTAATAGTTAGGGTATTCAACTCACAATTGTGAGGTTGTGACTGGAAGGTTGTACACCAATTCCCAGGGGAATGTTGTGTCCTTGGGCAAGATACTTTATTTCACAATGCTCCAGTTTACCCATCTGGCAAAAATGAGCGGTACCTGTATTTCAAAGGGTTAGACTTCTCACTCTCTATGTCATGCCGAATCTCCCTGAGAATTACATTAACGGTACACGTGTCTGTGGAGTGCTCAGCCATTTGCACATTAATTTCACAAGCAGGCTTTTCCATCGATTGAATCACCTGTAACACTTATTGCCGTAAGCAATAGAGTGCCAGTTTTTCAAGCCAACCAAATCCAGCTTCTCACACCCACCTTACAATGTCTAATAATAAACAATCACATCATTGAAATCTCAAAGCTACAAGATAATGCATAAGTAATTCAAAACAAAGTGAGTAAATAAGTGTTACGTTTGACAGAATAATCTGAATGCTAAAGCATTAAATGGTAATAATGGTTTCCTATTTTGACTCAAGGCCACTAATTTTGGAGGAAGGGGTAAGTTAATTACATCAACTCCAGTGCTCAGCTGGTGCTTTATTTTAACCACTCTAAAAGAATAAAAGACAAAGTCAGTCTCATCAGAATTTGAGCTCATCATGTAAAGACATATGAAATGCTACTAAGCATTTTGCCCAGCATGCTAACAATTCTGCCAACTTGCCACCTTCCTTTAACTGTGGTAATACACCACCATAAATTTCCAGTGAGCTAATTTATCATTATTGTACATATATTTTTCATATAGTTTTAAAGCAACAATTTGCTTTGAATAAATAAGTAATCCAAGTAGATTAGTAATGGGCCATCAAGAACTCATATTTGTTATGGTGTATAAGTACTCAGCATAGTATAGGTCTGGATATTGTAAACTTTCAACTAGGCTTGAAATTTGCGTTGACCCTTGTACTCAACTGAAACTTGTTTTATCAACCCCAAAATGATGAAAGGCCAAGTCGACCTCAGTAGAATTTGAACTCACACTGCTAAGAGCTAAAAGAAATGCTGCCAAGTATTTTGTCCAGCTGGTCTGGATACCATAGAAATATAGAAAGCAATAATGGGCTGATATTTCAACAGTAACAATTATGATGTATATATTATAAAAGACTTTGTAGTTTACAAAGAAATACTTATTGATAATTTACATGGCTACAAGTCATTATGCCAAGCTGACCTGTCAGCACTGAAATTATTTACTACCCTAACAAAAAAAATACCCAAGAAAAATTCAATTGCATTGGAAATTTATGTCAAACTTTGCATGTGATGGCTATGGCCTTAACCTCACATAAATGTATATATTGACTAGAAAAATTCATGACAATTAATGGAGTACCTATCTTTTATCTTTTGTTTCAAGCATTAGACTGTGGCCATGCTGGAGTACCATCTTGATGAATTTTTAGTCGAATGAATTGATCCTACTACTTCTTTTTAAGCCTGGTACTTGTTCTATTGGTCTCTTTTGCTAAGCTGCTAAGTTTTGTGAATATAAACAAACCATCGCCAGTTGTCAAGCAGCAGTGGGGGACAAGCACACACATGCACGTATATATATACAAGTGTGTGTGTGCTTGACAACTGGTAATGGTTTGTTTATGTCCCCAAAACGTAGCAGCTTAGCAAGGGAGACCAATAGAATAAGTACCAGGCTTAAAAAGAAGTGTATATATATATATACACACACACAGAGGGTGCGATAGGTAAATTGTCACCATTTTATATTTTTAATTTCATGCGTGTGCATTGTTTGTTTTTGATTTTGCTGACTATACAGTATAGTAGGATCAGTTGGGCAATTCACTCTGCCACAAATTTGAAAATGACATACTGTACTGTTTGGCATTGCACCAGAAACTCCAATACAAACATTTCAGAGTGCATGGATGTCAATCTGAGGACATGTACTGAGAGTGATGAAAATCAAACATCCAGCCAACATCATGTAACACCAAAGATGAACCGAAGGCAAGGATTATGGCAGCATTCACCAGCTTAAACAAGAAGACCGTCCAGAAGAGTTGCAGGAGATTCTGAAGTTGTCTGGAGGCTGTGGTTGAAGCCAACAGCAATTTTATTGAACAATTAAAACGAGATGCCAGTGTTACCTTCATTTTTGCATAACTTAGACTACAGTTTATTCAGTGCACTCTGTATGTATATATATGGCTTCTTTCAGTTTCCATTAACCATATCCACTAACAAAGCCTTAGTCACCCTGGAGCTATTGTAGAAGACACTTGTCCAAGATGCTATGCAGTGGAACTGAACCCAGAACCATGTTACTGGTAAGTTAACTTCTTACTACACAGTCATACCTATTATTATCATTATTGTGTAGTGGTTGTAGTTTTTGTTGTTGTAGTTATGTTCTGAGTTCAAATTCTGCTGTGGTTGACTTTACCTTTTATCTTTTCAGGCTCCATAATATAAGTACCAGTTGAACACTAGGATTGATGTAATCATCTAGCTCCCTCCCCACAAATTTCAGGCCTTTTGCCTATTGTAGAAAGGATTGCTATTATTATTGTTGTTCTTGTTGTTGTTAATGAGCTTTTACAAGGCATGCCAACATAACCATTTATTTAGAACTCAACATATTATATTACATTCTAATATATACTTACAAGGATGTATTTGCACTTATATACATATTCATAAAATGAAATGTCTATAGAGTAAAATATTTTTATTGCTTTCACTTCTGAAGATGTGATATCAGGTGATTTTATACAACATATTGTGTAATAGCCATCTCTCAGACATTACTGAAATGTATAAAGAAAGAAATAATTACTCCATTATCTCCTCCAGCCATGTATCTCCTCTATAACATGATATCAGTACTTGTCCCTCTATCATATTATAGCCTTTCATCACTTGACATACAGCCACCTACTTCCACCTGTCCCTCTCAAATATTCCCTTTTTAATGTTGGGAGCTTTTTCTTTTTCCTTTTCCCTGTTCTTTTTTCTGTCTTGCATGTTATACAGCAATCTCACTAGTGCTGGTGGTATGGAAAAAGCACCTGGTGTATTTTGTAAAGCAGTTGGTGTTAGAAAGGGCCTCCAGTTGTAGAAACCACAACAAAGCTGACATTGGAGTTCGACACAGCTTTACACTTCACTAGATCCTGTCAAATTGTCCCACCCATACCAGCTTGGAAAGCAGATGTAGATGATGATGATGATGATAATGATGATATATGCATGATAATATACGTATGAGTTATTCGTTTAGTTAATTTTGACTCATCAGAGGTTCATTCATTGACTAACCAGTTGTGAAACTTTGTCCTTTAGTTACTCACGGGCAGTTGTAAATGTTTACTGCTGACCACAGCTAAATAAAGCACACACTCACACACACACACACACACACACACTCACACACACACACACACACACACACACACAAGCACACAAACTTATTACAATCTTCCATGGAGTTTGAAGATGGAATGAACAGCAAACATCCACTTCTGGTTATCATATGTACTATGATCTAAATACGGGTATGACTTCTTTATTGACCTTAGGATTTTAGGCAGCAAGATCTAAAACTGGTGCCTCCCTCACAAGCTATTAAGGGCTTTTAGGGCTTAGCTTTGTTGTTACTGCTATATAGAACTATTTGATGTTTAATTATTATATTTGGTTAATGGGCCTTTCTAGAGCAAAACTTCATAAAATATTAGTTACAGTAATTGAATAAAATAAATATTGTTAATTGCTCAGTTTTAAAGCATTTATTCTGATAACTTCAGAATTACTGGTGGGTTACTAAATATCTGTACTGTATATTTCTGTATGTTAAAAAACAAAGTTCTTTATTTTGTCTTTTATCTTTTACTTGTTTCAGTCATTGGACTGTTTCCATGCTGGAGCACTGCCTTGGGTTTCTCCAGTATGTAGGGTAGCATATCTGATATCCTCACTGTTTGAGAGACACATTAGGAATGATCTCGTTTGAGATTACAACCATCTTTGGCTAGTTTGACCCTGTTGTGTCCACTGCTCTGATTGGTTGGCATTCTAGTGCGGTTTGTCTCTCTGCTTATTTCTGTACCTTCTGTTGCACACACAGACACACACAGACACAAATACTATGCGCATGCATTCATACACAACACTACGCTAGCACTCACAACACTTTCACTTTGTACACTGTGTTAATAAAGTCTTCTTCTCTCTCAAACAGTAGAACAGCTTGTCGTCCTTCATTATATCTTTTGGCACTGTATGTTATATCATGTATATGACTTATTATGTTAGGGACGACTGTGCGGCATTCAAAAGAAGACATTTGTAACCAACTCCTTACGTACAGTCACATATATATTTTTCCTATATTAGCTTTTTAGTTTGGCACTTATTCTATCAGTCTCTTTTACCTTACCACTAAGTTACAGGGATGTAAACAAACCAACACCAGTACACCAGTTGTCAAGTGGGGGCATGAAGGGCAAACACAGACACATATATTTATTTATAGTAGTTGAATGAATTATCTTGTTATGGATAATTTGGTTAACCGATACCTGGGTATCAGCATAATATATAATATATAATATAGAAAGCGGCATAATATACTCCTTATTCCTTCGCAATTAGGAATATGCAGCCTTCGAAACATATGTCGAAAATAAAGGAATTTTGTTAATTCGTCGTTCAACTCCATTCTTTAATATATTTATATATTTATTTATATGTATACATATACATGTGTGTGTGTATATATATATCATCATCATCATCGTTTAACATCCGCTTTCCATGCTAGCATGGGTTGGACGATTTGAACCAGATGGCTGCACCAGGCTCCAATCTGATTTTGCAGGGTTTCTACAGCTGGATGCCCTTCCTAATGCCAACCCCTCTGAGAGTGTAGTGGGTGCTTTTACATGCTACTGGCAACAGCCACATTCAAATGGTGCTTTTTATGTGCCACCTGCACAGGAGACAGTCGAGCAGCACTGGCAATGACCTCGCTCAAATGTTTTTAAACGTGCCACCAGCACAAGTGCCTCTAAGGCGACGCAGGTAACGATCACGCTCAAAAGGTGTTTTTTACGTGCCACCAGCATGGAGGCCAGGTTGTTGTTCTGGCAACGATCATGGTACTCTTAGTGCTCCTCTAGCACGTACAACCTGTTGCATGGTTGGGTCGTCGGCTACTAAACCGGCAACCCCACCAAGCTTGCTTGGTGAGGAGGGTGTTTATTGGACACCCTGCGGGATGAAAAACAAAACCCGTCAAAGGGTGGAGGAACTCTTGAGAGTCAACGGCCATCCAATAAATGTCGTAAGACTGCATCATGTGCAGGGACATAGAAATAATTGGACTGAATACCTAATCGTGCAGTTAAACCATTGGGAGTGAAGGACTCCTAGCCTTTGTTAGGGCATCCTTCTAGGAGAAGGTAACTCAGGTAACTGGGATAACTCCAACATAAAACCTGCGGCTCAGTGGTTACCGATGATGTTGATGTGTTCTTCTTTTCGGATTATGGCTGCTGTTGCTTAGTGAGTGGGATTGACTCAGTGCACAGCCTTTCCTCACTTTAAAAAAAATCTTGCACAGGCATTGCATGATAACATTGATTAAGCTTCGTGCAATGGCCATACTCGATAACGAAGGGGCAGCCACCATGTATATATATACACAGTCGCCATGATTGACCGTTAAATCCACAAGTTTTTTTATTCTCTCTCTGCTTATTTCCTCGTGTTCCTTTCTGTTGGTTTCAAATATAAAAGACTTTCCCACCTTTTCGAATTGGCCAGACTCATGCCACTTTCACTCAGGCATTCTCATCCAAATCATACCTTCTTTTCTTTTCACCCTTGTTTTGTTCATCTCCATCCACAGGCCCCTACCCTTATCACTACACCCAGTCCTTCTTTGTCAAAATATTAGTTCTCTGAAATTCCCTCTCTGCTCATGTCTTTCCCACAGGTGTTTTACAAAGATTCAAGACAAACGTTAATGGCATCAACCTCACCAATTAAGGAGGGCATGCAAAGGCCATGATCACTTCTATTTTTAGGTCACATTGTCCAACATATTTTTCATTTTTTAAGGCAGTTGAGTATGTGCAAATTGAAGGTGATTTAGCTGCTATTTTTAACAGTTTCAACTCTGTACTCACAAACTACTCATCTATTACATAAAAAATACTTACATTGCATATAGCGATAAGTGTTGTTTCTCCATGATATTCTTAGTTTACAGATATAATTTTATTATTTGCGAATTGTCTTTGCCATTGACATAAGGGAATGAAAGCAAACAGTTCAACCTCTCAGCCTTTTGGTTGCAAGACCAAATTCCCATGAAACTTACAAGCTGCATCTCAAAGTGGAGTTAATGTTAAATTTAACATATTAACCAGTTAGTGGCTAGAGGCAAAAGATTGACTCAGGAGAGAAGGGGTTTAAGAGGGTTTCAGTTACTGATAGAAAGGACTGAAAATTGCATAGAGACTTTAGGCCAGGTCTGTTGATGTCCAGTCATGTTGTGATAGCATACCGTTAGCTATTTTACTATTATTTTGGACTAACTTTGGAAATTACATTTTATTTAATTACACTAATTCAATATATCATCATCATCGTCATTGTTGTCATCACTGCTACCTCCACTGTCTTTGCTATCGCTGTCACCATCATCATCATCATCATTGTCCCCAACATCATCATCACCATTATTGTCATCATACTCATCAACCTTCTAGTGTCTGTGTAATTAAGGAGTGAATGACTCCGAGCTAACCTCCCCACTTCTTTCTTGTACTCCACAGTCTTCCACTATTCGGACATAGTCACTATACAAAACATTTAGACATTTTTCACTTTGTACTCATTGTTCATTTACAATACGTGCCTATTACCAGAATCATCCTTTCTCCTGAATATCACTGATATTTTTCTATTACTTTTTTTTTTTTAAATGCCCCTACTGCTCTTTTTCTTTCATCTTCATTTTTGCTTTACCTTCTATACAAGTTAATATTACACATCCAATGAATTATGCTCTTCTTATTTTCTCCAATCGCTGCAGATATTCCCTATTCAATGCCATTATCTTATTATCATACTCCATAAGAATATAAAAGCTGAGTTTTTTTGTGTTTTTTAATTTCTTCTTTTTTGCTTTTCTTTCAATACAAACTGGAATTGTGGGAATGCAAGGAGTCAGCTTACTTATCTTGTTGCTATGTCATGAATATTTAACAATTTGTCAGTTAGAAGACAATTTCAATTGTTGCCATATCTTAGAAAATAAATGTTCTATATTGAATTTTCTATGTCTTATAACCATGTTATATAACAATGATAAATGATCAAAGTTCACATTAAAGAACAAAGCTAAAAGTTGAAATACAAAATTAAGATTTCCTATTTGCAATATTTTTCCCTCATACATCTGACAGGGAAAAAGTACAAAGTACATATTTTCATAAATTCATACATGTGTGTGTGTATGTATATATATATTTATGTATGTATGTATGTACATATGCATGTGTGCATATGTATGTATGTATGTATGTATGTATGTATGTATGTATGTATGTATGTATGTATGTGTGTGCTTATGTGTGTAAGTGTGTGAGTGTGTATTTATACACATATACACATACACACCTATAATGTAAAGAAAAACTGGGAATTTTTACTGGATACCAAAGTAAGATGGGGTGGAATAGTGCTGTAGATATGGTAATAAAAGATAAGAGACAGGCCCAGGTAGACTGGAAGAAAAGAAGGTAGCAAATAAAATATATTACAGCTAGAAGAGAATGTAGATGGTGAATATACTAGGAAATGGAAGAAACAGAAATAAAGAAATTTGCAGCAAGAGGATCAGAATTGTAAGATATTCAGAACAATAAAACTATATTAGAAAGAATAAAGATGTCATTGAGAAGTGTTTCTAGAGTGATAACAATTCACCTGCTTTTATTAACATTGAAAAGAAAGAGCTACTATGAGAGACTCTTGAATGTAAAGGATGCATTGGTGAAAATGAGTCCTCCCCATGTAGGCCCAACAGAGGGACCAACCATCTGAGTTGAGATCAGTAGATAGGGTAATAAAGGATATGGAAGCAGGAAAAGTAACTGTCCATCAGAAATGGTTGTTGAGATGTTAAAAATATCTTGTGAAATAGAATATATTTTAGTCACTTGAATAATCAGCTAGGTAATAGGTGTCATACCCAATGACTGGTGTAGCAACATTATTGTAAACTGTTACAAAGATAAAGAAAATGTACTAGATAGAGGAAACTACAGCAGTGTCAAATTGTTGTATCAGATTTAGAAAGTTACAGAAAAAGTTATTGCAAAATTTATTCAGAGCAGGATTAGCCTAGACAAGATGCAGCTTGGTTTTGTACCAGGAAGAGGTACCACAGATGCCATCTTTATAGTAAAACAACTACAAGAAATATACTTAACTAGAAATAAACCCCTATACCTAGCATTCATAGACATGGAGAAAGCCTTTGACTGGATATTTTGCTCACTCATCTTATGAGCACTAAGGAAGCTAGGATTAGATGAATTGCTAGGAGATTTGTACAAGCTATGTATGAAGGAGCAGTCACACCTATTAATTATAGTCCTCCAACCTATAATAGACAAGTTTAGAACTGCTTGCCCATGGAAACTCCAAGATGACCTCCTTCTTATTACAAAATTTGTGGAAGACATATGTGCAAAACATTTAAGTAAATTTAGCTCAAAACTAAAATTATGATAAGTAGACTTATCAAGATTCTGATGTTGTTAAGGAATGGACTTGGTAGAAAGTCTTACAGTGAATGCAGTGTAAATATGCACACACAAGAAGTGAAGTACAATTACCAGTAGGCTAACAGAAAAGACAGCCTTCATATGTGCCAGGTGTCAGATGTATTGAGCATAGAATATTTCAGGGAAATAGATTCTCAAGAAGGCTCTCCCTAAGCAATCAATGGTTTTTATTACTAAGGTGACCTACTAAGTAGCATGGGTAAGTGTTCTGAAAGTATAGTTGCCATTTTAAGAAAGGGGTAGAAATAATTCAGCTAACCACTACCTCTGCTGGCTACAAAGGGATTCTCCCTAAGAATAAAAGGCAAACTGTATGATGCTTGAGCAAGAAGGGCAGTATTACATGGTGACATAACCTAATCCCTGTTTGCAGAAGATCTGCAAAAGTTAGACAGAAATGAAGTGAGCATGCTTTACTGGATGTGTAATATCAATATATACAAACAACAGAGTGTGAGTGACTAGAGAAAGAAGTTGTATATAAAGGGAATCAGATGAGGTTTGCAAAGAAGAAGACTTTATTGCTATGGACATGTGATGTTTGGAGATAAAAACAGCCATTAAACAGTGCAAAGAATTCAAAGTAGATGGTACCTTTGGTATAGGAAGACATAGAAAGGATGAAGTGGTGAAAACTGGTCAACAAATAGTGTCTCTTCTGTTACTCTCTCCCCCATCACCCTCTCACAATGATAAATCTCTTCCTCCCATCTTGCTTTACTCTCTCTCTTATAACCCTACGTTGAATCATTACACTCCACTTCTCTCTTCCATCTCCTTCAGTTGTAGAGACCACTTTAGTTGCAAGGTGACAACACTAGTACCAGTGGTATGATAAATGTACCCAGTACACTGTGTAGAGTGATTGGTATTATTAAGGGCATCCAGCCATAGAAGCCATGCCAAAGCAAACTATGGATTCCAATGTAGCCTTCCAACTCAGCCAATCCAGTTGAACCATCCATCTCATACCAGCATGGAAAACATACATTAAATGATGATGTGGAGGAGGAATGTATATCTACACACACACACACACACACACACACACACACATTTAAACATATCCATATATATACATATCCATAACCCATGGCCTTCTACATGGGATGGAGCCAGCCTACGTATGCATACCTTCCCTTCTTGGGACACAAAATTCTACTTGTGAAGACCTGTTGAGGCAAGTGAGGATCAGAATCGGAATCGATCAATGGAAATTGCAGATGTGTTACCAGTGCCGGTGGCATGTAAGAGAACCATCCGTTCGTGACCGTTGCCAGCGCCGCCCCGACTGGCCTCATGCTGGTGGCACGTAAAAAGCACCATCCGTTCGTGTCCATTGCCAGCCTCGCCTGGCCCCCGTGCCGGTGGCACATAAAAAGCACCATCCGTTCGTGGCCGTTTGCCAGCTCTGTCTGGCACCTGTGCGGGTGGCACGTAAAAAGCACCCACTACACTCACGGAGTGGTTGGCATTAGGAAGGGCATCCAGCCGTAGAAACACTGCCAGATCTGACTAGGCCTGATGAAGCCTTCCGGCTTCACAGACCCCAGTTGAACCATCCAACCCATGCTAGCATGGAAAACGGATGCTAAACGATGATGATGATGATGATGATACAAATATGTGTGTGTGTACAGACAGACAGGCTGATAGATACATATACATATATATATATATTAATAGACTGGCCTCCGTGCCGGTGGCACGTAAAAAGCACCATCCGTTCGTGTCCATTGCCAGCCTCGCCTGGCCCCCGTGCCGGTGGCACATAAAAAGCACCATCCGTTCGTGGCCGTTTGCCAGCTCTGTCTGGCACCTGTGCGGGTGGCACGTAAAAAGCACCCACTACACTCACGGAGTGGTTGGCATTAGGAAGGGCATCCAGCCGTAGAAACACTGCCAGATCTGACTAGGCCTGATGAAGCCTTCCGGCTTCACAGACCCCAGTTGAACCATCCAACCCATGCTAGCATGGAAAACGGATGCTAAACGATGATGATGATGATGATGATACAAATATGTGTGTGTGTACAGACAGACAGGCTGATAGATACATATACATATATATATATATTAATAGACTGGCCTCCGTGCCGGTGGCACGTAAAAAGCACCATCCGTTCGTGGCCGTTGCCAGCCTCACTTGGACCCTGTGCCGGTGGCACATAGCACCATCCATTCATGGCCGTTGCCAGCCTCGCCTGGCCCCCGTGCTGGTGGCACATAAAAAGCACCATCCGATTGTGGCCGTTGCCAGCCTGGCCTGGCCCCTGTGCCGGTGGCACATAAAAAGCACCATCCGTCCGTGGCTATTTGCCAGCTCCGTCTGGCACCTGTGTGGGTGGCACGTAAAAATCACCCACTACAATCACGGAGTGGTTGGCGTTGGGAAGGGCATCCAGCCGTAGAAACACTGCCAGATCAGACTGGGCCTGATGCAGCCTTCTGGCTTCACAGACCCCAGTTGAACCGTCCAACCCATGCTAGCATGGAAAACGGACGCTAAATGATGATGATGATGATGATGATGTATCATTATCATCATCACCATAACTAACATCCATGTCCTATGCTGGCATAGGTTGGACAGTTTTATAGGATCTAACAGATCCTAGCACTGCCATATGCTCTTCTTGGCTCAGTTTCTACAGCTGGATGCCCTTCTTAAAGCCAACCACTTTACAGCATGTACTGGAGGAATTTTTTTTGTGCCATCAGTACTAGTGAGGTCACCATGCAGCTTGAAAAATTACAAACACTGAGAGAGGTAGTTTTATGCTAGGAGTGTTAAAGTATGAGAAAAGGGGCCAGAGTAGAACAGCCATCATGCTGTAAAAAAAAGCTGCCTGGCTACTCACATTTTAGAAACAAATTCAGAAATAGTTGCAGAAGAGTTACACATCAAGAATGAAACAGATACTTGGCCACATCCATTGAAAAGATCAGTGACATGGGTTTGTTAAAGAAATGGTTGACAATTAATAAAGTGGTAAATAACATGCAAATCATTCATGATTTTATCAAACAAAATTGACTTCACACAATTACAAACTCAATTTGAAATCTACCAACTTTTGGATTGCTATTGTAAGAAAGTGACACCTTCTTGGAAAAAAATTTTCAGTGGTGCCAATTTTTATAAGAGAATCACCTTCATAAATATTTACTTGTCTTCATTACTTTAATTTAGTAATGCTGCAAACAGGAGAAAATGGTGGGTGTATTAATAATAGTAAAGATATTACCATAAATAATCACAGTGGTATTATTGTTGACGATGTAGTTATAAATAACAATGTTAACAGTTTAGATATTAACACTACCAGATATTATAATACCATAAAGTGTCATATTTCATCAGTGGCAAGGAACCTAGCCTGTGCTGCTATTAGAATTTTAAAATGTTTAAAAACTCATGTCATTTACAGAAATACTGTCTGTGTTGCTCACACATATGCAGTTCAAGTCATAACTTGTGGTTCTACAGCTTTGGTCTAGAATGTAACAGACCTAGATTCCATAAACCCTAATACAGAAATCTACTAAGAAAAACCGCAGCCCACACAATAAGCCTGATACCCAACTGCTGCACAACCCATGTAAAGTTTGTGACATCTGAGTACCTGAGAGCAATTTAAAAAGGCAATTATTAATGTTGCCAACTACTTTTACAACTCATAAGAAGGCCTACTGAATGTTCTTGTTGACTGGGATGATACAAAAGATAACAAATCAATTATTACTATAGGAACAAATTCCCATAAGCAATTAGATAAGATTTCTAGTTATCTAAAGTTTAAACTTAGCAAATACTGACATACTGGACATGCTGGGGTGGGGGAATAGGTCAACTCTTGTGAACAGCTTATAAAGGTATGCCTTTTCTTAACAAACTAAATCTGGTCTGGGGGTAAAAAAATCTAATCTAATTGAAGCAAGATAAGCAACAACATTCCTATCACAAGAGCAGGCCCTCAGCAATAGCTTCATCAAAAAGAAAAGCTGCAATACCTTCAGGTAACAAATGTCATCTATGTTATGCATTTTATAAAACCACACACCACATTGTTGTCAGGAAGTCCTACATTAGCTTCAGCAAAATACAATAATATATCAAAGCTGCTCTACTTACACTTAACTACCATATTTCAAGTCTTTCAAAGAAAAGAAAAAGAAAAGAAAAAACACTGTGGTATTCATATGAGCCTTAGAAATTGACAGAACAAAGTATATACTATGAAACTTCAGCAAAGAGACGGACCATAAAATATATAAGCTCAGCATTTCCATGATAGAATTTCAATAGTCTACTAGTAATACTTGACTTAGCAATACCAAATAACTATATTAGTGTGCAGGAACAACATTGAAAATAAGTAATGAAATCAGCCTAGCGGTTGAATTAAAAACACTGCAGCATTTAAAGAATTTGTCTATCATACCATTTTTATTGGTGTGAAAGGAATAAGACACAATCATTTCAGTAAGGATATTGACAAATTGCCTATAAGGATAGACACAGACATGTCCTAGAAATTAAGAAAACTAGGATATGTAAATATTGCTAGACATTCTCTTACACCATTTGTTAACATTGAACAGTTTTGTTAACTTTGAACATTTTTATACATGTTTTCTAAGATGTACTTACTCTTTCTATTCGGAAAGAACCTATTGAAGTATTTCTCAGTACATGAATAATAAAGAAAACTTTGTCTTTATTACTTCCTGGGTCGATAAACTAAAGACCCAGTCAATTGAGGCCTTGTGTCACCATTAGAAATCAATAATATTATCATTACATTTATATTGTTAAGTAGTCTTTAGCTTAATTTCAACAAAACGTTTTATTGCTAAGAAAATACCAATATTTAGTCTAGAACAGTATTAAAAAGAGTCAAATAAAGACTTCTTGTTCAAATTGAATTAATAAGAAGAAATAAATCAGTTCTAAATATATGTGTGTGCATCTGCATGCATATAAATAATATATGTAATACAAGTAATATGTGTATGTAAATGTATATATATATATATATATATATATATATTATATATATATATATATTATATATATATATATATATATCTATATATATATATAAATATATATATCATCATCATCATTATCATCCTCATCATCATCATTTTAACATCTACTTTCCCATGCTTACATTGGGCAGGTGAGAGTACTATGACCACATGCCCTTCCTGATATCAACCCCACCTATTTTCAAGCAAGGTAATAATATCATGGTCTATTGAACAAGAGTCCAAGACATAGTTACAAGAAGAACTGCAAACAGACAATTAGATTGAGTCCTTTGTTTACAAAGACTGTACATGTCGGAACATGTCAAGAAGCCAGGATATGCCTTTGTAGTGGACTGCAAGCAAATGGCACCATCATTGTTTACAATCAGTGAAGATGAGGAGAAATATGAACTTATACAAGCAAACACACACACATATATTAATAATGGTTTAAAATTTTGACTCAAGGTCTATAAGTTTGGATTACTAACCCCAGTGTTCAACTAGTACTTGTTTAATTGACCCCAAAATGGTGAAAGGCAAAGTGGACCTCTGCAGAATTTGAACTCAGAACATAAAGACAGACGAAATGCCACTAAGCATTTTACTTGGTGTGCTAACAATTCTGCCAGCTTGCCAGTTTATACATATATACAGCATGTAGTGAATGCCATCAGCATTAGTGAGATTGCCATGCAGCTTACAAGACTATGAACACTATGTGGGGTGGGCGGGGGGAGAAACTTTATGATAGGAGAAAGAAAAATAGAGAGAAAAGGTCCTGAGTAGAACTAGTTTCTTGCTGTCTAGGAGCTATATGACCACTCACATTTTAGAAGAGAGGATATGAATGATCAGACAGAGCTGGAAAGCAATAAAAAACAGTGGTGATGTCATGTCAATGCAGAATTTCAAGATATGAGGTGGGTAGGAATAAGTGGGACAGATGCATACATATATACATTCATACATATGCATTGGTTTATGTCCATAGATGTATAGACACTGGCATGACTGTGTAGTTAAGATGTTTGCTTCTCATGTACATGATCTCAGTCTTACTGCATGGTATCTTGAGCAAATATTTTCTACAATAGCCATGAGCCATCTAAAGCCTTGGGAGTGAAACTGATTGATAGGAATTAAAAGAAGACTATTGCATTTATATATATATATAAGTGAGTAGACAAACAAAAGAAGGGCACTCAGTACATTTATTGGAAGTTACATGTATGATTCAAACACCTTTGTACTTATATGTGTGTGTGTGTGTGTATATAAATATCATCAACATCATCATCATCATCGCCATCATCATTTAATGTCCATTTTCAATGCAGGCATGGGTTGGTCGGTTTGACAGAAACTGGTCAGCCAGAGAGCTGTTCAGACTCCAATTGTCTTTCATGAAATAGTCATGTTGTGGCTGGATGCCCATATATGCACACACACACACACACACACGCACACACACATATATATATAGGCACAGGAGTGGCTGTATGGTAAGTAGCTTGCTTACCAACCACAAGTTCTGAGTTCAGTCCCACTGTGTGGCATCTTGGGCAAGTGTCTTCTGCTATAGCCTCAGGCCGACCAATGCCTTGTGAGTGGATTTGGTAGACAGAAACTGAAAGAAGCCTGCCATATATATGTATATATATATATATAATATATATATATATATATATATATATATATGTGTGTGTGTGTGTGTGTGTGTGTATATGTTTGTGTGTCTGTGTTTGTCCCCCCAACATTGCTTGACAACCGATGCTGGTGTGTTTACGTCCCCGTCACTTAGTGGTTTGGCAAAAGAGATCGATAAAATAAGTACTGGGCTTACAAAGAATAAGTTCCAGGATCGATTTGCTCGACTAAAGGCGGTGCTCCAGCATGGCCGCAGTCAAATGACTGAAACAAGTAAAAAGAGAAAAGAGAAAGAGTTATATACACACAAGCATACCACTGATTTTCCAGCAGCTGATGGTCTGGCAGCTCCTTTATTCTGGATAAATTATGAGGGGAAGCTAGAAATTGCTATGGCCACCAGTCTAATTCACTGTGCAACCACAAGCAGCATTGCGTGTACTGTATGTTTATATGCATTATTACACTGCACTTGTTATTGCTGATATCAAAATTATGAGATATCTGCATAGTTAACTAAAAGTTACCCTCAAGAATGGCTACCACAGGTAAGCAAACTGAGAACAATAGTAATGTCAAATATGAATGCCAATCTATATCAGTCCAAAATAAAGCAGAACTGTTGAAATTTAATTACATTTGATACTCTGTATTTGTTCAATTTAAGTCTCTTGCAGTCTTGATGCTTTAGGGACATGGGAGGTGTATAATTTGTAGCTTAGGTGTGTGTTGCCAAATTACTATTATGGGAAGCATGATCTTTAAATGTTGGGCCTCATGGAGGCTGGGAATCTAGTAGTATATTTGTATGTATTTTATCTTTAATCTTTTACTTGTTTTAGTCATTATACTGTAGCCATGCTAGAGCACCACCTTGAACAATCTATTGTCAAATGAATTGACCACAGTACTTTTTTAAGCCTAGAACTTATTCTATCAGTCTCTTTTGCCAAACCACTTAGTTACAGGAACATAAACACACCTACATCAGTTGTCAGTTGGTGGTGGGGGAACAAACACAGACCCAAAGACAAACACACATGTGCACATGAACGCACACGCACACATACATACAAGAAGCTTCTTTCAGTTTCCATCTACCAAATCCTCTCACAAGGCTTTGGGTGGCCCAAGCATATAGTAGAAGGCACATTCCGAAGGTGCCATGCAGTGGTACTGAACCCAGAACAATGTGGTTCAGAAGCAAGCTTCTTACTACACAGCTACACTTGCACACACACACACACACACACATATATATATATACATATATATATAATGTGTGTATGAGCATATATGTGTCTTTCTTTTTTTGTGTGCATCCTTATCAAGATATCAAGCAATAGTTGTAAAATGAGCTTCACTATTAGTCTAGTAATGCCATTTCCGATCATCACTGAAAACATACATGGTCATAAGGAAAATAAATACTTTGCTTAAAAAAACAGGTGGGGATTGGCAACAAGAAGGGAGCCCAGTTGCAAAAAATATAACTTAACAAATTCCATCTGACACATGTGAGCATGGACAAGTGGACATTAAAAGGAGGAGGAGGAAGAGGAGGAGGAGGAGGACGACGAGTTTTTGTTCTATATATAAATATATATAACATTATGCATTTGTTTTAAATATCTGTCATGACTCTTTCATGAAATAGTCATTACATGTGTGTGTGTTTTGGAGATGTGTAGACATTGGCAACACAAAATAAAACAAATAATTTTTAGTGTCTTTTTTTTCAGTCATGTGATGCAGCTATGTAAGAGAGCACGCACACACATGCATATGTACACACACACACACCAGCAATTAATTGAGTAAGCAGAGTGGGTTAGGTGGGTTAGTCACATGAATATTAGCAATGTAAACAAATATATGTTGAAGTCTCACGCAAATAGAAAAATTAGTTCCACGTGTGTAAAACATGTTATTCACTATTCTCTGTCTTAATGTCTATTAGATGCTGCATATACAGTCAATCAGGTGTGACAATTTAAAACTACTCTGTTATTCTGTTTGTTCTGGATATACATCATAAAAACACATTGCTTTTGGTATCTATGGTTTCAGAACACTTTTAGTTACACTGGCTTTGATTGGGATTATTTCACCTGATTGTTTTTTGGTTTTTGGTTTTTAAACCAAACACAAGCAAATTTGCAAGCAACATTTATGAATAGTAACATGCAATTTGTATACAGCTGAATGGTTGAAACCAAAATATTGCAGAAAAAAAAAAGCATTATGCAAGAGATATGTAAAAAGCACCCATACCATTACCAAGTAAAAAAGCTTCCGTGCCAGTGTTATGTAATAGCATCTGTGCTGATGCCATGTAAAAGTGCCAATACCAGTACCCTGTAGAAAGCACCCAGCACACTCTGTAAAGTGGTCAGCATTAGGAAGGGCATCCAGCTGTAGAAACCAAGCCAAATCAGACTGGAACTTAGTGCAGCTCTCCTGCCTGCCAGCTCTGGTCAAACTGTTCAACCCATACCAGCATGGACAACAGACCTTACAGGAAAATCATGACGATGATGATGATGATGATGATGATGATGATGATGAGGAGGAGGAGGAGGAGGAGGAGGAGGAGGAGGATATGGCATATATACAACTACATTAATTGTTAGCATATTACAATGACTTATAATGGATTCAGTCTCACAAGATATTGGTAATACATAAAGTCTTGATTAGTTGCAGTTATTTTCTTTATATTGCCTTAAAGAAAAGTCTCTTTAATAATGATTTGACTTTACTAGCAGTTTATACACAAAAATATATTGAACATTGTGTAAAGTAGAGTTGACAATAAAATATGTTGCTCACATTAAGTCATTTTAAGAACTGGAAATAGTGAGGCTACATTCAGTGGTTTTATGTGAAGAATCATAATTTAAATAAAGGGACGAAAAGAATAGATGATAGCATAGGGATCCTAACTGATAATATGACAGTGAATATAGGTTTGGGTTAACTCCTTAGCACTCAGATTACTCTGGTAAATGTAATGCTTTATTATTCAAATTTTTTTTAATTAATCATGTATTATTTAATAGCCTTGAGGTTTTGATGATGTGATTGTTTATTTTTAGAATGTCAGTGTAGGGTGTGTGTGAGAAGCTAGATATGGCCAATTTGAATTTAAAACATGTAGAACATTTTATGCAGGATATGGCTGGTTTAAATGGGTTGTGTCAAATGTTAAGTGTTGTAGTTTAGCTTGAAGGCATGAGTTCAATCCCAGGACTAGTGAAATAATGTATTCTCTGGTTCAGAAGCAAATGATATCACACTAAAAGGAAGAATATGAGAAAAATTTCCCCTCATGGAAATTAGGTTTGAAATTACAAGAATGTTATCAAATACAGCAGGCACTTGAAAAAGATTGGATTGTATACAATGGCTGAAAAGTTGTAATTATAACAATGAAGATGAGAACATTAGTCCAAATATATCAATATAATGATGATTGTGATAACAATGATAAAAAGGTAATCCTTCAAAGATTAATCTGCCTCAAACCGACATTCATTCTTTCATACAAAACTGCCTCTTTTAAGGCTTTCATATTTAAATTAGAAAATCTCCATTATAATTTTATGCAAGAAACTTTTATGTTCTGACACAAGTTCAGTAAAGAGATAATCACTTCTAATTTGTTATTAATTTCAATATTAATTAAAATCCATAAGCAGTGTATTTCCTTGGAAATATATGTTCATGAAAGATTTCCAAATATCACTCTGATACAAAATATACATGCTATGAACACATTTCAGGCATATGAAGCAGAATTTTCCCTGGTTAGCAGATCACAGAAAAAGTGTGTGTGTGTGTGTATGTCCATATCTTGATATGATATTAAGTTGTAAATGAGTGTCACCGTCATACAAGTGCTGTCATCCATTTCTAATCTTCAGTGAAAACATGCTCAAACATGAGGAAATATTACTTTGCTTGGGAACACGTAAGGGCTGACGAGAAGAAGGGCAGCTGGCTAAATAAAATCACACTTCTGTCTGATTTATGCAAGCATGGAAAAGTGTACAATGATCACAGAGATGATGGGGAGGGAGGAAGAGGAGGAGAAGGAGGGGAGCAGGAGCAGGAGGGGAAGGGAGAGGAGGAGCAGGGTGTGGAGTAAGAGGGGAAGGGAGACGAGGATGGGGAAGGGGAGTAAGAGGAGGAGAAGGGGAGAAAGAAGAAGAAGAAGAAGAAGAAGAAGAAGAGGATGGTGCTGTATGATTGTATGTATGTAGGTATGATATTGGGAGCACTTTCAAACTAAGTTTTCTTTTACTTTCTGGAGACTGATGTCAATTATGTTCCTCTGGAACCTTTTGCCAGAAGGATATGAAGACGGAAGGGATTCCAGTGTACTGATATTCAAGGAAAGGACTGGACATAGTGTGGTGACCCTAGCCACCCATCATAGGGTTGTTATGTCCACCCCTGGAGTGTGGGTAATAAAACAAAGCTAATGAGACAAGGAGAGATGAGTAATATGAGAATGCCTAAGTGGAGGTCACGTGAGTTCAGTCAGCTCTAAAGAGCAGAAGCATTATAGTAGTAACAGGAGAGGAGCTGCTCAGCTGTGGGCCAGAGGCTGGAGTTGTTTATGAGTGACTTTATGCCAATGAATCAAGTTAGGCATTTTCTGAATGCAGTTTTGGATATCCGTATATGCAGCAGCAATGACACTGTCAACATACTCTTCTCATTTTTGTGAAATTCTAAATAGAACTGTCATGTCAACTATTGTTTCTCTATTTTTGATGTTACTGGATTCTGTGTGTGTGTGTGTGCATGCATGTGGTGGGGGAGAAAGAGAGACAGTGAGAGAAAACAAAACAAAACAAAACAGTTCATTATGGAGTTTTTAAAAACTTTATTTGCATTTACTTAATTATTTTCTCAATTTCATGATTTTCAAAAGTAGCATGAAATGAATGGAGCTGAAGCTAAGCTGTATTTGCCATCAATGTGAGCAGTGTTAAAAAAATTTTCTCCTCTTGGTGATGAGATTGTGGCTGAAATCGCCATCAGTTGAGGTACAGTTTAGTCACAAACTGGTCACAAGGTCATAGAGTCATGTGACAATATGACTGACAGCTACACTAAACTTAAAGCTGTGTTTGTCTAATGAATGCATCATGTGACAGCGTGAATGACAGCTATACATTATTCCTATGTTTCAGGTCACGGGCAATAATTACACCAAAAGTCAAAACTGCATTAAATCAGTGAATGTGTCATATGACAGTGTGAACAACAGGTGGTTAGATTAAAGATCCAGCTTTATTGCTTGTATGCAAATGATAGTTAAATTGTGCATAAGATTGTCTACATGTTTGTGTGTGAGAATGTGAACTACAATAGTGTAATGTCACTGTTCAATATTTTGTTACATTTTTTTAAACACTATTTTCTTTTTTTCTTCATATTATAGGTGCAGATGTGACTGTGAAGTAAGAAGTTTGCTTCGCAACCACATAGTTCTGGTTTCAATCCCACTGTATGGCACTTAGGCAAATGTCTTCTACTACAGTAGGCAGGAAAACAGACAAATTACTAATCCTTTCAGGGAAATATCCTTGCTTGATATGTAGAAAAGGTGTAAGTAGAAACTCCATACAGTGTACCCAGGACAAGCTATGAACACTTAAGGGGTGCAGTAGAATCTTGAGAAGGTTAAGAGGGAAAGTAGTCTTCGTGTGTGTGGCAGATGTGCAGGGACAATCTACACTGAGAACATTTCCTCAAATGCCTAGGGTGATCCTTAGAGGTAATAGATAGTTTCCATCACTAAGTGACCAAATTAACAGTGGAGGAGGATGCTCTAGAAGTGTATTTACTAGAATAAGAACCAACTGAGCAAAGTTGTTGGTAACAAAGGGACTCTCCCTCAGAATAAAAAGAAGATTGTATGATGTTTGTGTAAGAACAGTTACGTTACATGGTAGCAAAAAACGAAGGTTGTGAATGATAAGGACATGCAAAGGCTTGAAAGAAATGAAGCCAGAACACTCCACTGGATATGCAATGTTGGTGTGCATGTTCAACAAAGTATAGTCTTCAGAAGAAAATTGGGTATAAGGAACATTAGATGTAGTGTGAAAGAGAGAAGACTGCACTGGTTTGGTCACATAGATGAAGACAGTTGCATAAAGAAGGTGGCAGGAACCTGTGGAAGATGAAGACCTAGGAAGACATGGGATAAAGTGGTGAAAATTGATCTTCAGGTGTTGAGCTTTACAGAGAAGATGACAGAGGATCAAGATGACTGGTGATTTGTTGTACTTGAGAAAACCTGTCCATTGAAGTAAAATCAAGGCCATAAAAGCAGGCTTATGCCCATGCTTCTGATAAACCTCTTCCCCACAACCCAAACACTTCCCCCTTCCCTCCACCCATGTTCACCGCTCACTGTGTTCCCCTCCCTTCTATTTCTCACTCTCCCTTCTTACCATCACAAACCTACCTACAAACTATGTGTCCCTGTCAAATCTTTTCCCCACAACATATTCTCTTAATACCCACTCCCTTTACTTATATCCACTCACTACAGTCCCTTCCCTCCATCTGCCACTCTCTTTTCTGTCTCATGAACTTACCCACCAACTCACCTTACCCAATCCTTGATTCCACATCACTTATACACACATCTTTGTAACTTCTGTGTACCCCATCACATCTTCACCATCTTTTCTCTCTCTCTCTCTCTCTCTCTCTCTCTCTCTCTTCTCTCTCTTTCCTCTCTCTCTCTTTCTTCTCTCGTTTCCCTCTCTCTCCCTCTTCACTCTCTTCACTCTCTCTCTTTCATATATCATTCCCCTCTCTCTTTCCTCTCATTCCATTTTCTCCCCCTCTCTCTTTCTCTCTTTCTCCAATTGGTGTAGCCATGTATCTCCTCTACTGCAAGACACCCATTTCTGCCCCTAAATTCATGCTGTAAGCTCCCATTACCTAGCACAACGCTACCTCTCTCATTACTACTCTCCAACCGTCAGTTGAAGAGGGTCATATCTTGCAAGTTACTTGGTGACCTCATTGCTGCTGGTGCCCTGTAAAAAAGCACTCAATACACTCTGTAAAGTGCTGGACATTAAGAAGGGCATCTAGCCATAGAAATCATGCTAAAACTGACAAAGCCAGCTTTGGTGCAGTCTTCTGATGCACCAACTCCTGTCAAACCATCCAACCCATGCCAGCATAGAAGGAAGAGATTAAATGATGATGATGATGATGATGATGATGATAATGATGATGGTGATGAAGATGAAGATGAAGACAATGACAATGGTGATGACAATGATGATGATGATGAAAAACAGAAGAAAGAGAAGAGTCAAAGAAAAATAGAAACAATGGCTTAATCAATGCATGCTTCTTCATCCGCTAAAGTCAAGGCAGTCTTTTGAAGTTCAAATTCAAGGCATCTGGAAAGTATTCCATATTCTAAACTTATTCTTGGTATCAGCCTTTTCTCTTTTCTTTTTTGTTGTTGTTTTTTTTAGTGTATATGTGTATACATATGGTGAATTTTAATGTTACCCATGACTTTTGCAATATATACAAATTACCTTGTTGACTATTGTTACGTTTTAATTTTTCATAAAAGTATTATGTTGAAATAGTGTTGTTCCATTTTTTTTGGTATTCATAGAAGTGATTAAAGTGAATGGAGAAATGAAAAAAATTCCCACATTATTTCTATTGTTTTTTAAATTCTCAGTCTTCCTTAGTCTCTCTTTCTTCCTTATTCCTCTTTTTCATATCCTCTGTCTTCCTTATTCTCTTTTTCTTCCTTCTTTCCTCCTTATTCTCTCTGTCTTCCTTATTCTCTCTTTCTTCCTTATTCTCTCTTTCTTCCTTATTCTCTCTTTCTTCCTTATTCTCTCTTTCCTCTTTATTCTCTGTTTCTTCCTTTTCTTCCCTATTCTCTCTGTCTTCCTTATTCTCGTTTTATGTTTAATTTAAAAAGAAGACAATAACTTGACTACATATTACTTAGATAGAGATGCCTAGTTGTTAGACCATACTGATGTAGCACAATACAGCAAAAAGCATGTTTATGGCTACAGATATAGAGAAAAATACGAAATATTAAATACATTTAGATTTAATTGTATAAATATAATACTTTAAAACAATTTTTTGTCATTTCTTCACTTCACATGCTTCCACAAAAAGACAAATGGAATTACGCAATTAATCAATATTTGTGTGTGTGTGCATGCGTGTAAGTATACACACATGCAGACACACACATACATACATACATACATACACACACATGTGTGTGTCTGTGTGTGTGTGTGCAAGATTGATTTATATTTTTCTTAATTCAATTTGAATGAAAAGTCTTTGTTTGATACCCTTTGATAGTGATCTACACTAAATATTGGCATTTTCTTAGCAATAAACTTTACTATTGAAATTAATCTAAACACTACTTAACAATATAAATGTAATGCAAAATATTGAAATTAGATTATTATTATTATTATTATTATTATTATTATTATTATTATTATTATCCATAGGAGTGACTGTGTTGTAAAAAGCTTGCTTCCCAAGCACATGGTTCTAAGTTCATTCACATTGCATGGCACTTTGAACAAGTGATCTTCTACCATAGCCCCTTCTGGGTGGATTATTATTATTATTATTGCGAGGGAAAGCAATGCATGCCATCAAAGTGACTCTGGAGTACAAATATATGAAGCCTAATATACCCATCATGATTACTTGTCTGATAAGGGTACACCAAGCACATGCATCACAAACATATGTGTGAGACATGGTGATCTCATATCAAGATAAACAGCGCATATTTCGTAAGTGGGACCCAATTAGAATTTTCTTCAAGTTGAGAAGCCCATCCTGCTCTAAAGGTCCCTAAATGAGGGTTGTTTAAGAATGATGAACGAAACATCCATGTAGTCAGAGGTGAATTATTCAAAACCCAAAGAATTCCTCTCAACATATGGCTATGATGCTCCCCAACTACTTCTGCTCATGATCAGAAATGCACATATTGTCAAGCCCCAAGAGACCAGTTCATCTGGTTAAGGTCATGCAACTGACAAGCAAATCTGTGGTACTGAGTAGAATATTTGCTGTAGCCCATCTTTTACACCTTGACAAAATATGTACATGATAACACTTCCAATCAGTTAAGATCAGAAGCCATGAGAGCCACTGCCTGGTACTGCATCAGGGCATTTATTATTATTATTATTATTATTATTATTATTATTATTATTATTATTATTACCTCCACCTTAGCGAAGGTAGAGGTATTGTTTTCAGTCGTGTTTGTTTGTCTATGGACAAGATATCTCAAGAACAGCTGGATGGATTCAAATGAAACTTTCAGGGCTGTTTGGCCTCATGACTGGTATGAACTGATTAGATTCTGGTATCGATCCAGTACAAGACAAGGATTCTGGATTATTTTTCCTGTTTTTTATTTTTTTACTTAATTTCTTGAGAGCAGTCAGGTTCATTTTTAATATTCTCATTTGTGAGAACAGTCAAGTTATTTCAGATATTCTCATTTTAAAAATCATCTCCAGCTAATCATTGAGAGGATGTTGGTGTTCGCTTGGCAGAGGTTTGCACTCTCTGAATGCTCTTATTATTATTATTGATTTTTGCCTTTCATACTTTTGAGATCGATAAAATAAGTACCAGCTGAGCACTGGGATTGATGTAACCAACTTACCCTTTCTCTGAACTTGCTAGCCTCGTGCCAAAATTTGAAACCATTATTATTATATTATTATTATTATTCTATGTTTGACTTTTGCTTTATATTTGTACAAGTTGGCTCCAAGTCTCACCCAGAGACCTCAAGAGACAACAGGTTGGAAGTTCATGTTGTTGTTATGCCTAGTGTGCCATATATTGGGGGGGGGGAGTTTTTGGTGTTGTACTAATGAATGTCTAAAAAAAATTTTTTTTAATAAAAAAATTTTTTAAAAAATAAAAATAAAATAAAAAAATAAATAATATTATTATTATTATTATTATTATTATTATTATTATTATTATTATTATTATTATTATTATTATATATTATTATTATTCTATGTTTGACTTTTGCTTTATATTTGTACAAGTTGGCTCCAAGTCTCACCCAGAGACCTCAAGAGACAACAGGTTGGAAGTTCATGTTGTTGTTATGCCTAGTGTGCCATATATTGGGGGGGGGGAGTTTTTGGTGTTGTACTAATGAATGTCTAAAAAAAATTTTTTTTAATAAAAAAATTTTTTAAAAAATAAAAATAAAAATAAAAAAATAAATAATATTATTATTATTATTATTATTATTATTATTATTTATTATTATTATTATTATTATTATTATTATATTATATTATTATTATTATTATTATTTATTATTATTATTATTATTATTATTATTCTATGTTTGACTTTTGCTTTATATTTGTACAAGTTGGCTCCAAGTCTCACCCAGAGACCTCAAGAGACAACAGGTTGGAAGTTCTGTGCCATATATTTGGGGGTTTTTTTTGTTTTGTTTTTTTTTTGGTGTTGTACTAGTGAATGTCTAATACATAAAAATAAATAAAAAATAATAAAATAAAAAAATAAAAAAAATTAAAAAATAAAAGTTTGTTTTAAACCTTGGGATTACATAGAGAGTATTTTGCGTAGGATATGAGCAGTTCCCATGAGCACTATCTTTTGAATTTCTGCCATTTTGGGGTTTCCTGGTATCTGAGTTAGGTAGCAATCAGTCCCTTTCGCTATCATTCCCAGGGCACCTATGACAACAGGTATTGTTTTAGTCTTCAGCTTCCACATTTTGCTGATTTCTATTTCAAGATCTTTATATTTGCTCAGTTTTTGGTAGGTCTTGACAGATACGTTTATATCGATTGGGACAGTCATATCAATGAGGAGGCATGTTCTTTGTCTGAAGTCTTTCAATATGATGTCTGGCCTATTTGCATCTATCTTCCTGTCGGTTTGAATGGTGAAGTTCCAGAGGAGTGAGATGTGGTCATTTTCAAGCACTGGAGGTGGATTGTGTTCCCACCAGTTTTTTTCATGGGGCAAATCCAGGTTTTTACAGATTACCCAGTGAATATATTGTGCAGCTCTATCATGCCTATTGAGGTACTCTGTAGGCGCTAGAAGACTGCATTTGGAGACAACATGGTCAATGGCTTCATTTTGTTGTCGGCATACACGACATGTTGGGCTACTGCCGTTCTTTAATATGTTGGCCTGGTAGTTTCTTGTTGGTAGGCATTGATCTTGAGCTGCTATGATAAACCCCTCTGTTTCAGATTTTAAGCCAGAGGCCATTAGCCATTGATGTGTCAGGGCTTTTTCGATATCTGCATTATTCGCTCTCTTTGGGTATTTGCCATAGAGAGGATTTTCTTGCCATTTATTATTCAGAATATCTAAGGATGCAGTTTTGGCACGGGTTTTCATGCGTCTAGCTTATTATTATTATTATTATTATTATTATTATTATTATTATTATTATCATCATCATTATTATTGTTGTTGTTGTTGTTGTTATTATTATTAAATTTTCAAAAGCAGTTTATAGAAAAATCGCTAGGATGTGAAGCGAAAAGCATACATTAAATATATATATATCAAGTAATGAGGAAAAAAAACATGTATTAAAGGAACTAATTCTAAATTAATTAAACATTCATAAATAATTTATAGACACAATGAGTTTTCCTTTTTCCATATTTATTTATGAACTCATTAAATGTCATATTAAATTTTAGAAATAGATTTATCAAAATTTAACAAATTTCCTATTCTGTATCACTCACAAGTTATTTTTTTTCTTTTCCAGGTAATTTAGTATACTTTTTATAAGTTATAATATTTTGCTGGAATAATATATTTGCCGTGCAGTTAACTATTCACTCTATAAGTTGTCAAAGTGTTACCTACCTGCCACACTCAAAAAAAGGAAAAATCAACAATTAATTACATGGTTCTGGGTTCAGTCCCACTGCATGGCATATTGGACAAGGGGCTTCTACTATAGCCCCAAGCTGACCAAAGCCTTGCAAGTGGATTTAATAGGCAAAATCTAAAAGAAGCTCATTGTATATATCTATGTGCATGTGTATGTGTATGTGCATGTGTGTATGTTTGTATGTGTGTGTGCATGTGTATGCACATGTATGCACATGTATGTGTGTGCGCGTGTGTGTGCACATGCATGCACATGTATGTGTGTGTGTGTGCACGTGCATGTATGCATGTGTGTGTTTATCCCCCACCACCAATATTGGTTTGTTTATGTCCCCATAACTTAACAGTTCAGCAAAAGAGACCAATAAACTAAATACCAGAGAAAATAAAGAAAATAAGTCCTGAGGTTAATTTTATTTGACTAAACCCTTCAAGGCCATAGTCCAATGGCCATAGTCCAGTTCCTTAAACATGTAAAAGATAGTTAATGAAATATAATATTACACCCAGAACTTAATTTTGTAATCTTTTATTTGTTTCAGTCATAAGACTGTAGCCATGCTGGGGCAGTGCCTTGAGGAATTTTAGTTGAATGAATTGATTCTAGTTCTTATCTTCTCTTTGAGCCTGTTACTTAATCTATCAGTTTCTATTGCCAAATCGCTAACTTACTGGAATGTAAACATGCCAGCAGCAGTTGTCAAGTAGGGTGGGGGACAAACACATGCTTGCACACACACACACACACACCATGATCATCATCATCCTTTAATGTCTGTTTTCTGTGCTGGCATGGGTTGAACGGTTTGACCAGAGCTAGCAAGCAGAAAAGCTGCACCAAGTTCCGGGATGATTTGGCTTGGTTTCTACAGCTGGAGCCCTTCCTAATCCCAACCAGTTTACAGTGTGTGCTGTGCTACCATATATATATATATATATATATATATATATATAATATATATATATATACATGTATGTATGTGTGTGTGTGTGTATACAACAGGCTTATTTCAGTTTCTGTCTACCAAATCCACCTACAAGGTCTCACTCAATGCAAGGCTATAGTAGAAGACACTTGCCCAAGGTTCCATGCAGTGAGATTGAACTCAGAACCAAGTGGTAGGGAAGCTAACTTCTTACCACGCAGCCATGCCGGCACTTGTCCACAATTTCTTTTTTTTATACTTTTGCAAGTTATGGATGAAAAGAAGAGCATATCATCAGATAATTTTGATCAAACTTATGTCACAAGATGATTAACTCCAAATTTCTACTGATGTATACGCAATATGGTTGATGGAGTGATAGTATGAATCAAAGTTGAATGAGATTCAGCCAGGCTGAAGTCATGAGCTTTCAGATGTCAAATCTCACATGCCCTCTCATAGTTTATAAGTGTATATAACCCAAAATTATTTCAGAGTAAAGTTAAATAATATTATTTTATCAAATCTATTTATATATTCTCTGGTGTGTGACATAATTAATAATTGAGGTATGTATTTGGATTGTTTAAAGGTTATGGATATTAACTTTGTAGGAGCAGTTCCCAGGAGATAATAGAAAGCAACAGATGATGGATCAAGTCGAACATTATTTCGTTACATTAAAAGGAATACTTAAATAGTTATTAACTTGAAGGATTAATGCATTTTACTCTGAGTACTTAAACAGGTGATTTTAAGGGTAAAATCAAGAGGAAGAATGTCAATATGCAATTAATATTTTATTACAATTAATAATTCATACTTTTGTTGCTGTTGTTGCTGCTGTTATCTTTATTTATTTATTAGGTATTATTCATGGAATCATATAAATCACATTAATGTGGCAAAAGCTAGACTGATAGATACATTCTTGTCATGCTATCTCTCATCAAGTATTTTCTCATCCAAAACACACACACACATACTTGGTGGACACATACACTTACTCAGTCTCTCTCTTTCTCTCTCTCTCTCTCTTCTCTCTCTCTCTCTCTTACACACAATCAATATTCGTTACTTTGAAAGTAATGTATAAATTACAGAAAGCTATGTTTTCTCATTGATGCCCATTAATATCGATCTTACAACCAGATTGTCACTGCATTGTAATTGTTTTCATAAGACTAGTATGACCAATATAACTAAAAACATTAAACAAAACTGCTTCTCTACTATAATCACATACCCTAATCAGCCAAACAGAGAGTGTCTTCACCTGGTCACTCAAGCTGCTAAAAGTACCAACCAAGTCTCTTTCAAATCAAACTTTACATTCTTGAAAAAGGAGGCCATATTAAATAACACAGTCCTCGAAATAATGGTTTTGAAAAACAAAGATGAGATGATCATAGCAAGAATACATTTAATTAACAAAATCATTGATTCAATACATTGGATTAACTATCTGATTGATTAGATTGACCTGAGGGCACTTGGCAACAATGATCATACATTCTTAGTGTGCTGAAATAATAAGAAAAATAACTAACAGACCCCCAACAAAAGTGCTACCCATAATACATTAGCAGTTCTTTACGATATGTCTTCACCTTCTCTCCCTCCCTTACAAAGACTTAGGCCAGAAGTGTTTTGATAGAATTTTCTAACCTATCTTTCTGTAACCTTTTATCTTTTGTTTGTTTCAGTCATTAGACTGCAGTCATGCTGGAGCTCCACCTTGGAGAATTTTAGTCAGATGAATCGACCCCAGTACGTTTTTTTAAGGCTCATACTTATTGTATCCATTACTTTTGCCAAACCACCAAGTTATGAGGACGTAAACACACCAGCACCGGTTGTCAATTAGTGGTGGGGGACAAACATAGACAACACAAACACACATGTGCACACACACACACATACATACGTGTATGTGTATGTATATATATATATATATATACTCTTACTCTTTTACTCTTTTACTTGTTTCAGTCATTTGACTGCGGCCATGCTGGAGCACCGCCTTTTAGTTGAGCAAATCGACCCCGGGACTTATTCTTTGTAAGCCCATTACTTATTCTATCGGTCTATTTTGCCGAACCGCTAAGTGTCGGGGACATAAACACACCAGCATCGGTTGTCAAGCAATGCTAGGGGGACAAACACAGACACACAAACACATACACACACATATATATATACATATATACGACAGGCTTCTTTCAGTTTCCAACTACCAAATCCACTCACAAGGCATTGGTCGGCCCGGGGCTATAGCAGAAGACACTCGCCCAAGATGCCACACAGTGGGACTGAACCCTGAACCATGTGGTTGGTTAGCAAGCTACTTACCACACAACATACATGATAGGTTTCTTTCAGTTTCTGTCTACCGAATCCACTCGCATAGCTTTGGTCAGCCTGAAGCTCTAGAAGTAGACACTTGCCCAAGATGCCATGCAGTGGGACTGAACCCAGAACAATATGGTTGAGAAGCAAGCTTCTTACCACACAGCCTCTTTTATTTTTCAGAAAATGGAAAATTTTCTAAATTTCAACTAGAAAACCATCTCAGAAGATGTAGCAAAGGATAATATATCTTAGACTGCAGTTTTTCCATCAGTTTTCCTAATCAACTAATCTCAATAACTGAGGTTAAAACAACAACTTACATAAAACTTGTATGTCAAATTAAAACTGCATAAACAAAATTAGCTGGAATTAAGGGAATAAAAAAAGAAAAAGAAAGGAATAAGAGAAGGAAGTTAGAGGAAGAAATGGAAACCTATAAATATCTATAATTACCTTGAGATTTAACAACAATTTATGGTAGATTTAAGTCTTAATCAAATGGAAAAAATATATATACCATAACAAAACTAACAATAAGTCAAACAAGTTTTTATTCTAAGATTTATGCTTGTAATATCGCTTAGCTTACAGTATAGGTCAAATTTATTTCTTAAGTGAGAATTGCAGCTAGCTTAGCAGATATATTGTTTCACTAACTAATATGGCTGCTCAATAGATTTTTTACATTTTATTGTCTAACTCTCTCTTCTTGTAAACAGGTGGAATAGTTAATGTAAAACTCATTTGTAAATATAATGGTATTTGTAAACACAGGTTCGAGCATGAGTGGCTTTGTGATTATGAACTTACTTCTTGATCATGTACTCTTTGGTTCAGCCTCTCTACATGGCACCTTGGGCAAGTTTCTTCTACTATAGCCCCAGACTGACCAAAGCTTTGAGAGTGAAGGTGGTAGAGAGAAACTAAAAAATGTTTGTGTGCCATTGTATAGCTCCATTTTGTAGGTGCATGGTAAGCCTTTGTGAGAGTGTACTGGTCACTCCAATGTAATAGCCAGAGTTCTGAAGCTCTACACTCAATCACATATCAAAAGAAATTAACAAGTGGTTACTGACTTACAAAAATTTTTTAAACCTAACAGTTAAAATTTAACCACAGTGAACAGATTAACACAACAGCTGATGCATGAAGCTAATAGTAAAAAAAAAACCCTTTGGTGGCCAAGTCTACACAAATTAAACCAGTTCTTGATAATGAGACTGTGAATGTCTAAAAACATCAAATATGAATTTAGGAACTCTATTGTACCAAACCAACTGTAAAAAACAAAAAAAAAACAAATAAGAAAACATGAAAAATGTAAAATAAAAATGATAAAGTTGAACGTAGTCATGTATTTAAAGAAACATGCATAGAAAAAAAGCTGTTCCCCCAGGCAGGCAGACAAACAACACACAGACAGATAGACATATAAATCGACAGACAGACAGATAGATAGATAGATTAGTGTTTATTTTTATGTTCAGTTATAATAAAAATAATTTTACATTAATCTGATGGATTAGTCTATACTTTTGAAGAGAACAAATTTATTATTCTTATACAAGAATGTTGTTGACAGTGACTTCGAAGTTTCAGCTAGATAAGCCATCATCAGATGATGGCTTAGCTGGCCGAAACTTCAAAGTTATTGTCAACAACATTCTTGTATAAGAATAATGAAAATAGACAGATAGACAGACAAATATATGTAGGTGGGGGGGGGGATGTACATTTGTGCATGCTTATAGAAACCAAAAACAAAGAGAAATGCAAAGAAAGAGAAAAAAATAGATACTGATGGGTGGGTGGTGGGGACACAGACAGACAGACAGAGATAGAAGAGAGAATGAGACACAGTACAAGAGAAAACGACAAACAGAAAGAGAAACCACATATGTTAGCTACACAACTGTGTAGACAGCACACAGCATGGTATAACCCAAATGGAAATGACAGACAATATTTCACATGACAACAGAAAAGAGAAAAGAACACCATTTTGTTATTAAAGTTTTTGTAGTGTCATCAATTCAGTTGTTGACACCATAAGTTTATTGTACATGTGCATACATGCATGTGTGTGTGTGTGTGTGCATGTGTGTATATGTGTGTGCATGCAAGTGTATGTCTATGTGTGTGCGCATGCATGTGTGTGCATGTGTGCATATGTGTGTGTATATGCATATGTATGTGTGCACATGTGTGTGTGTATGTTGATTATTTTGAATATTTTCCAAGGGAAATGATTAAGTTGATTATAATTAATTTGTCAACACACAGCAAAATGGAAGTTTAGCTAAAAAGATATCTAGTTCAAATCCAATTTTATGTATTTATTCAGAGATGAGATATTTATCAATGAAACTAATGTAAACATAATGTAGATATATATATTAAAAAATGCTTCATCTCTAAAGTTGGGATTAACAATCCAGAATTATATTCTTATTAAGAATTTATTTCAGCTATTTAGAAATTCAAAGTCAAACTTGAGATTTAAGCTTTGTATCTTGAAATACTGAACTGAATGAAATAATTCACACAGGCTGGCATTCTACTTTTCTGCGTTTCCTTTATATATCAGAAAATAGAATGATTATCTAAATCAGAGATTCTCAACCGGGGTCCATATGGCCCTTGTGGGATCCATATAAGATTTTGTTAGTGGCTGTGTGGTAAGTAGCTTGCTTACCAACCACATGGTTCCGGGTTCAGTCCCACTGCATGGCACCTTGGGCAAGTGTCTTCTACTACAGCCTCGGGCTGACCAAAGCCTTGTGAGTGGATTTGGTAGTTGGAAACTGAAAGAAGCCCATCGTATATATATATATATATATATATATATATATATATATATATATATATGCATGTGTGTGTATATGTTTGTGTGTGTGTGTGTGTGTCCAACATCGCATGACAACCAATGCTGGTGTAACTTAGCGGTTCAGCAAAAAAGACCAAAGAATAAGTCCTGGGGTCGATTTTCTCGACTGAAGGTGGTGCTCCAGCATGGCTGCAGTCAAAATGACTGAAACAAGTAAAGGAGTAAAAGAATAACTTGGTTATACTTCTACAATACACAAAATATTTTTAACAATTTTTGTCTCTATAAATTTCTTAATGATATTTAACTATTAAAATATAATAGGATTAATAATGTTAATTGCCACATCAGTATGGCTGTTCAATGTCACTATCGTTTTAATCCCATACAGATCTTCCACCAGCTGGTTATAGGTACAGCCTGCACCCTGTATATATTGCAAGCATGTGGGTAAACCCCTACCATCCTTCAGCAGATGACAGATTCATGAGACCGAATCGGTTTCAGGCTATTTCTGCTCATCTTTAGTCACAATCATCCAACCACTACAGAGATAACAGGAGTCTGTTCCAGTCACTGATTTGTAACAAGCCAAGTAGCCAGTTAGAAAATCTCAATAAGAGCTGAGAGTAGTAACTATACTGACAAGTAATGTTAATCATCAATAAGATTTTTAAACATCAGATGTCTAGGAGGGTCTACCCAAGTAAAATAGGAGTCAAAAGGGGCTGTAGGCAAAATAATGGTTGAGAAACACTAATCTAAATTGTCATTATCGTCATCATCATCATCATTGTCCTTTTAACATCCACTTTTCCATGCTCTTATGGACCAGATGGAATTTACTAAGGCAGATTTTCTACAGCTGGATACCCTTCCTGTCACCAACCCTTAGCTGTTGCTCAGTAAGGTGATATTTCCCCATGACCAGACATATTTTCATAGAAGATTTGAAATGAAGGGCATGACTTCTATGACCACTTGTTCATGGGTTTCATTAATTCATAGCAGCTGTATAAAGAAGGCAGTTGAAATACAAAGATCATGTGTCACAAGTTCACATTCACTGGAAATGTTTGGTCATATTTCTGAGTAAGATGTATTCTTCAATTCAAGAGTAAGAAGTAATGATTTTGTGAGAAGTAAGTGCTTTGCTATAAGTGAGTCTGAGAGAAAGAAAAACTATCCATGATCTTTTTGGGTCAGCCTAGACTGGACTGTTGAGGTTGATATGTTCAAAGTCCAACCTAAATATCAATAAACATCAAAATCTGCAGGAAAATTGTGAGAAAATAAGAAGCCTGACATCTAAAATGCTTCCAACAGAGCAAACTCTACTAAAGACACAAAACCAAATGTTTGGCACCAAATGTTCGGCACATAAATCTCATCACCTGGCACAAAGCCACCTTCGTCAGGTGAGGGATCTTTTGTCTTGTAAGTTATTTGGTAAACTTGCAAGTACTGGTGCCACGTAAAAGAAGCACCCATCACATTCTGTAAAGTGGTTTCTATTAGGAAAGGGCATCCAGCAGTAGAGTTCGGGAAAGTTCTTGGACTTGTCAGCTCCTGTCAAACAGTCCAACCCATACCAGCATGGAAGATTGGAAGACAGGCATGATGATGACGATGGTGGTGGTGGTGGTGGTGGTGGTGGTGGTGGCGGTGGCAGCGGCAGTGATGGTGGTGGTAATGGTGGTGGTGGTGTTGGTGGTGGTGGTGGTGGTGGTGGTGGTGGTGGTGGTTGTGGTGGTGGTGGTGGTGGTGGTGGTGGTGGTGGTGGTGGTGGTGGTGGTGGTATTACAAAAGGCTATGGTCTTCAAATCTTTGCATTTTTTTAAAACTAAGATTAAATCAAAAAAAAAAAGAAAAGCAGAAAAAGTTTTGTTTTAGTTATTGTTATCACATAAAATGAAAAGTATGAAATAAAGATATATGAATATGTGATCATATAAGGTAAATTAAACAATAAACATTCACATTATAGATGCAGGTATGGCTGTGTGGCTAAGAAGTTTGCTTCCCAACCAAGTTGTCTTGCTTGGCACAGTCTCACTGTGCAACATCTTGGCCATGTGTCTTCTACTATTGCACTGGACTGATCAAAACCTTGTGAGTGGATTTAGTAGATGGAAACTGAAAGAGGCCCATCATATAGGTGCAGGCATGGCTGTGTGGTAAGAAGCTTGCTTCCCAACCACATGGTCCCAGGTTCAGTCCCACTGTGTGGCTCCTTGGACAAGTGTCATCTACTATAGCCTTGGGCCGAACAAAGCCTTGTGAGTGGATTTGGTGGATGGAAACTGAAAGAAGCTTGTCATATGTGTGTGTGTGTGTGTATGTGTGTGTATGTGTGTGTATGTGTGTGTATGTGCATGTGTGTGTGTGTGTGTGTCTTTGTGTTTGTCTCCCCCCACAATCACTTGACAACCAATGTTGGTGTGTTTACATCCCTGTAACTTAGCAGTTCAGCAAAAGAGACAATAGAATAAGTACTAGGCTTGGGTGACAATTTCTTCAACTAAAACTCTTTAAGGTGATGCTCCAGCATGGCCACAGTCAAATGACTGAAACATGTAAAAGAATAAAAGAATATATGCATGTATGTGTGTTTTATGTGTGTAAGTCTTTGTGTATGTTACCCACCACCTCTTGACAACTGGTGTTGGTTTATTTATGTCCTCCTAACTTAGCTGTCTGGTAAAAGATACCAATAGAATAAATACAAGGCCAAAAACAAAAAAAAATAACTACTTGGATCAATTTGTTCCACTAAACCCATTAAGGTGCTGCTCCAGCAAAGCCTCACTCCAATGACTGAAACAAACAAAAAGTAAAAGATTGTAGTTTTGGCCGGTATAATCTATAATATGGCAACTTTTCATTTTTATAATTAGTACCACATTTTCTGCAATAGCATTATTCATTAACACCATAATATTTAAACCAGTCATATCTGGCTCAAATATTCTACAATTTTTGGTTCAAACTGGCCAAATCCAGCCTCTTACTCTAACCTTACAATGTCACTCCAGAAATATACAATCATATCACTGAAATCTTGAAGCAACGTGATAATGGATGATAAATTGAAATAAACAAGCATCATCATCATCATCATCATCATCATCATCATTATATTTGACAATAATCTGAAGGCTAAGGGTTTATAAAATACATTTTATCATGAAACATGATGTTAATATATACTATTCTTATAGTGATACCAGGAATACAATAATGGTTCATAGAAATCTTTTAAATACTTTTATAGAGTCAGCAATAGTTAAAAATAATGGCACCTCATATTATTTTAGTTCTTAAATGTTTGCTGTCACTATTTAGTCATAATAATTTTTGTTTTAAATGAGAAAAAAATGGCTATGAAAAATTGCTCTAAACAGCTGGTTCCTAAAATGGCATGAAATTGCATATCTCTCAATCAAAATAGAAAAAAGAAAACATTTAAAAACATATTTAAAAAACATAAAAAATTTGATTTGATGCTTCATATCCATTGCAATATTAATCTCCTAAATCTACCAATAGTTCTCTGCCTCTTTTTGCATACCACACACGTGAAGTATTTTAAATTACAATATTATGACTAATGAAAATTACATTTTTTTTTTTCTCTTTTCTGCTAGGAACAAGTGTAAGCATCGTGACTGAATCATGACTGAAAAACAAACTCATTATTCTAAAAAACTGATTCCAAGCCAAAATGACTGTCTTGAATTTCAAAAAGATTTCTTTGTAGTTTGTCAATAAACTTTATTGTCTTATAACAAGATAGAACTCAAAGAGGTCATTATAAAGCAATAAGAGGAACATTCATCAGAATAATGTTATTATTTTTAAACACTAACATTTATACCCTGGAAATAACGTACCTTTTGATCATCTATCTTGTTTTCTAAACAAAGAAGAAAACTATATAAATGTTTTTAATTGTATAACCAAAGTAATAGAATGGTAATGTAGTTAGAACATCAGGTAGAATGCTTTGCAGTATTTGTTCCATCTCTCAGCAATCAGAATTCAGATCCTACCAAAGTCAACTCTGCCTTTCATCTTTTTCATACTGATAAATCTGAAAAGATGAAAGGCAAAATCCAAATAGAACTATTAGTATGTTGGGCAGTGCAGGTAATAACTCCTGAAATGCTTCAAAATGTGCTTTGTAATGCTAAGGATAGATTTGAAATTTGCAGGCTGACATATGATCTATAAATTATTTGTTTTGGTATCATAATTAAGTAATAAACAAAATTCTGCCAGTTTTTTAAAAATTTGCCAGATTTCATTGAAATAGATAGTTAATTCTGGGATGCCCTATAAAAGTAGCTGAGTACAAAACAGACACATGTGCCCTTAACATAATTCTCAAGCAAAATCAGTGTGTAAGAGACAAAGCTAGATTTGAAACGCAGGTACAACTGATTCAACAAACTTTCAAGCAGTTTCTATCTATCCAATATCATTCACAAAGCATGGGGTTGACACTTACTCGAGATGCTATCTTATGGGATTGAACTTGGAGCCTTGTGATTGCAAAGGAAATATTTTAACCATTTAGCAATGTGGTGTCTTTATATATCAACCTCATCATCTTCATTGTCACTATTGCCATTGGCAAGGGTAGCATCATCATCAATTTACATCTGTTTTCCATACTGGCATAGGTTCAATGGTTTGACAGGATCCAATGGGTCAGAGGACTACATCGCACTCTCTCTCTCTCTCTCTCTCTCCCTCTATCTATCTATCTATCTATCTATCTATCTATCTATCTATCTATCTATCTATATATATATATATATATATATATATTATATATATATATATATATATATATATATATATATATACATACAGGGCGCTGTGAATAAACTGTCATCTAAATTATGTGAAAATGAAAATAGCACTGACATCTCATTTTAACAGATATATTCACCAAACATACATAAAAATATATTGAAATACTAAAGAGTAAATTTATTTAATAAAATCGCCATTGGCTTCAACTACGGCCTCCAGACGACTTTGGAATCTCCTGCAACTCTTTTGGACAGTCTCCTTGTTGGTGAATGCTGTCATAATCCTTGTCTTCAGTTCATCTTTGATGTTACAAGAAGTTTTGTTGGTCTCTCACTCAACTGTACCCCACATATAATAATCAAGTGGGTTGCAGTCTGCGAAATTAGGTGGCCAGATGTTAGGGGTGATGTGGTTGCAGAAATTGTCAGACAACCATGACTGGGTTCTCCTGCTTGTGTGGCATGGTGCAGAGTCCTGTTACCAGATATAGGGTCTTCCAGCAGCCACCCTCTTAACCCAGGGCAGCACTACCTTCTCCAGGCATTTGATGTAGTCCTCTGTGTTGAGTCTTAGGCTGTGTGGGAAGATGAATGGAGGCATAACGTCATCATCATTAGTGATCATTCAAAATACTATGATGTTGACTGGATGTTTGATTTTTATCACTGTCTGTACATGTCTTCAGATTGCACTGACCTCAGATTGACATCCAAACACTCTGAAATGTTCATACTGGAGCTTCTGGCATGAATGTCAAGCAGTACAGTATGTCATTTCCAAATTTTTAGCAAAGTGAATTGCATCGTGATGCTGTTTTTCTCACAGACAGTGCCCAACAGACCCTACTAGACTGTGTAGTCGACAAAATGAAAGACAAACAAAGCGCATGCACAAAGTTAAAGATATAAAATAGCAACAATTTATCCATCACACCCTGTATATAAGCATTTGTCATTAAGAAGCTTGCTCTGCAACCATGTGATTTTGAGTTCATTCCCACAGAGCAGCACCTTGGGAAGTATCTTCTACTAAAGACCTGGGTCGACCAATGCCTTGTGAATGAATTTGGTACATTGAAACTATGTGACATACCATCGTGTGTGAGTATGCTTTCGTATTTGTCCTCCCACCATTTGACAGCCAATGTTCATTTGTTTACATCCCTGTAACTTTGTAGTTCAACAAAAGAAACCTAATAGAATTAGTATCAGTAATAAGAAGTGGGATCAATTTGTTCAACTAAACCCTTCAAGGCAGTGCCCCAGCATGGCCGCATTCTTGTGACTGAAGCACGTAGAAAGAATGTGCATGTGTGCATGTATGTATGTGTTATCTGTATTTTATTCCCATAAATCTAAAGGGAATTTCAAAATAGGAATAGCGAAGAAAAGTTGTAGAAATACATAGTATCTTCACTATTCTAAGTCCCTTTTCTTGTTTCAAGCATTAGAAATATATTTCAAATACTGGGTTGTGAAGAGAAATATCCTTATCTATAACCTTTGTTTGAGATATTTCATTCACTTTATTAACTTCACACAGTTTTGGTTACATTTAAAGAAGATAAACTCAAGTTATTTCTTTGAATCCTTTGTAAAATATATTAGAAGTTACTCTCTAAATAGGAATTTGTTACAGATATTATTCAATAAAAAAAAAGTACAAGATTATTTTACTAGATAATGTAACACTGCAGTTTAATAACTAGAGGGCTGAAAATCTATAATACATTAATATATACAGTAAATAAACCTTTCTGAAGATATTACTATGAAGCAGGCTTCTTTTCTAGTTAACTTGCTTCAGAAATGGTATCTAATGTTCACCTTACACATTTCTTCTCTTTTCATCACCCACATTGTAACAAACAAGGTCCCACAGTAACCACTAATTCCAGTTCCTTCCTCTCTCTGGAATTCACTCATGTTTCTCCTGTAGCTCTCAACTTGTACATTATTACATTAATGTTATCAGTTTCTGAATACCAATGAAGGTGATATGCACAGTCACATCCTGCAGGCCAAACCAGTAAAAGAAAAAGTAAAATAAAATATGTTACTAACTCATTTCATTGCGAATATTGAAATTCAAAGAATCGTGTAATAAATGTCATAAAAATCAAATGATTAACACTGAAATGCAGGGAATTTAAATACATTTATTTTCAGTTGTTAGTTTGTCTTTTATTTCTTTTTTACCTATATCTTAATAAAACAATGTTAACTGACTGTCTATTACTATTTTTTCAATATTCTAACACTATCACACAAATAATTGGTGAAATATCTCCTGTATCTTTAGCAAATTCACTAAATGAGTTAAATAGATTATGTTAAATAGATGCTCTGAGAGTGTAGCTGCTAGAATAAAAATGGGTTGGGCAAAGTTGAGAAGGTTGCTACCTTTGTTGGTAACAAAGGGCCTCTCTGAGTGAAAGGTAGATTATATGATGCTTGTGTACAAACAGTCATGCTCATGGCAGTGAAACATGGGCTATAACTGCAGAGGACATGCAAAGGCTTGAAAAAAATGAAGCTAATATGCTCCACTAGATGTGCAATATCAGCATGCACATACAATAGAGTGTAAATGTCTTAAGAGGAAAATTGAGAATGACCAGATGAAGTGTGCAAGAGAGAAGACGGCACTGGTATGGCCATGTAAATCATATGGACAAGGACAGCTGCATAAAGAAGTGCTGATCTCTAACTGTGGAGGGAACCTGTAGAAGAGGTAGACCCAGGTAGACATGGGATGAGGTGGTAAAATATGACCTTCAAACGTTGAGTCTTACAGAGGTGATAACAAGTGACAAACTTTTGGTGATTTGTTGTGCTTGAGTAGACATATCAAGCTAAGTGAAATCATAGTCGTGGGTAGTGCCAGTTATACATAAAAGGGACCCATGTCAGTGACACATGAAATGCACCCCTGCCAGTGGCGCATAAAAGGCACCGAGTACACTAGGAAGGGCATCCAGCCATAGAAACCAAGCCAAAGCAGACTGGAATCTGGTGCAGCTCCCTGGCTTATCAGTTCCAGTAAAACCATCTAACCCATTCCAGCATGAAAAACAGACACTAAATGATGGTGATGATGATCTTTCTGTGCAGGAAGCTTATTTTATTACTGCTTGTACTATTATCCACTGCTTTCTTAATACTTCAGTTTTACCAGATTCTCTAGCTAGATACCAGCTTTCAAATGGCTTTCACCATTACATATAAAACAGCTAAATTTTCCTCAAGAGCAAGGGCTACAGTTAACCTCAATGATATCAGTTAAAGCTTTGAATAATTTGATAGTTATTGCTTGTTTATGATCCTTATCTGAGACAAAATACTAATACTTAACATAAATTAAATTATCAGAGCCAGATCAACAACAAAATGCAATGATCCAATTCAAACAACATTTCCACAATTAACTAAGCCATTTATTAATTATATTTCTAACTTATGCATTTCCATAAACTTCCAAAACAATCAAGATTTTTATACATGTACAATAGTGGATGGCAGAATTAGTAGAGTATTAAACAAAATATCTAGTGGTATTTGATTGCATTGTTTTATATTCCAAGTTCAAATTTTGTCTAAGTCCACTTTAGTTTTCCTTGTTCGAAGATTGAAAGGAATATATTTTACTATACCCTTGAAACCAGTGTCCAAGTATAACTAAAGTTCAATCACTGAAACCCATAAAAGTCTAGAAGAAAGAATTTTCCACCCATTAATATAATTATCTAGGCTGGGATCACAGCAGTAAGTTTTTACATAATTAATTTTTGTAGTTTGATAATTAAATGTGATTATATACAATGTTGAACAAGTTAAGAAAAAAATTAAAGCAGGTATGAGCAACCTTTTTTGAGAAGTAGACTGCATGAGATGTGGCTTGTCATCAGGTGGACCACAAACCTGAAAACTTTCAAGGTAATTTTTTTGTTGGGCATACCATTCAGAAGGTCCTGCAGGTTGCAGACTGCCTATGACTGGTTTAAAGGCAAGATGCTGATTATGTAATCCTGTTGTAGTAAATCAATATAACTTAAGAAAACTGCTTAACAGATAATTGTTCTAAAACTGAATCCTGACAAAACAACTATCTTCTTTATTTAGGATGAATAACATTACTAATATATTAAGACAATACATGATCAAAAGCTTTAGTGTGTTAGCTATGATAATTTTGTGTGTTGCTGTTAATAATTTGATTGGCAACTCATGTGCCAAACAGATCTGATTAGTTACAACCAGCGGGCAAAATCTAGTAATATTCTTACTTCTGTTTGATGTCTGATAGAAGAAATCTTCTGTTAGGAAGAAACTAATTCAATGAACCAATACAAAGCGAATGCTAGAATATAGGAATTATAAACTGTAACCTTGAGGTAGAAACTAACTTACTCTTAAAACTAACAAACTGGAATCCCTCAAAACAATATCTAATACAATTCTGTAACTTCTTGAAACTTTGCAAAACTAAACAATCTTTATGTGAAATAAGGTTTAATTGTTTAAAATTTAAATTTTTATGAATTTGACATGGCATTTTATATTTTTGCAGTCAATAAAAAAAAACATCAACAGTGTGTCAGTATATATTTGTGGTCATCAACTAGGATAGTACCATACTCTAAGTGGATAACAACAGTATCTCAATTAGGGTAACTTAATGACATAAGAACAACAGTGTAAGATTAACAAATTCATAATAAAGAATTACAATACTTACAAAAGATTAGCTACTTGTAAAAAAAATGTTAGTTGAAATGCAGTATTTTTACTTGATATATAAACCCAAGAAATATGACTTTAGCAGGATATGAACTCAGAATATGAAAAGAATGAAACTAAATACTGTAAAACTAGTTATCTGTACTCTTTTTCCATTCCACCAACTTTCATCAGATTTATAATATTGATTTCCTAGATTGGATCAAGGCCAAACATTTGAAGAGAGCAAACAGAACTGATTGAATCAGCTAAGGTCAATTTTATTTTATCAACTCAGGAGAGATTATTATTATTATCATCATAATTATTATCATCATCATAATTATTATTATTATTATCATTATCATTATTATTATTATTATTATTATTATTATTATCATCATCATCATCACCACCATTATTATTATTATTATTATTATTATTATTATTATTATTATTATTATTATGCAGTATCTATTTCGAATCTTTACACTTTTTTTATGCAATCTTGCACATTCTTTGTGTTATTTTTCAAAAGCACACAAGTTCTTGTGACTCCTGTCAGAATATTTTTTGCAAATTGTGCTAACACTATTTATCTTTGAATCTAGTCTTTTCTGATCTCACAAACAACAATCCCATATTCCCAAACAATGTCATATCTGGAGAGATGAAAGGAAATGTTAACCCCATTGAGATTTGAATAAAGAAGAGAAGAAAGAAAAATGTTCTAAGGGATTTTACACTTTCTACCATTCCATATTTCTAAGATACGGTTTTAAAAAGTACTGGAAGGTTACCTGGCAAAATATTGTACAAAGATTTTTGGCAAGTCAGCCCCTACAGTATTGTGATGTATGGAGATATACTGTTTAAAAACCAAGTAACACTCATTGTGCAAGAAATAGTAGCAAAATTTTCTTTAAATCACCCTACCAAGCCAATGTCTTAAAGAAGAGTAGGGTGATTGTGGATGGAATACCTTTGGTAATAAATTTACTCAATCAAAGTTGACCTGGGGTTAAACATTAACCTATTTTTCTATTACAATAGAAATAATATTATTTAAAAATTGTTGATGATAATGATGATGATGTTAATGGCTGTCTCTGTTTTTCTTTTGCTGCATTCAGTAAATAAGAAACTTAAATTTCATAGTAATTGGTATAAAAGGGTGTATATATTTCAAGAAAAGAAGCTGTTTATATTAAAAGATAAACTGAATTCCAAACAAATATATTTTTTTCCTTACATTACAATATAATTTTAAGTATCTCAGTAAAATTCTCCAAGGTACTTAAATGATAAATATTGTCAGTAACTTCCTCCAATTTCTCATATCTATAATAAATCTATAATATAATTTATTGATAAAATGGAAATAAATGTGTGAGATTTTAGTCACTGACCCTAAACCATATTATGTGATTTATGTTTTTAATATCTCCTCTAAATTTCATCTATTATCTTTACATCTATGATATGTTCCATCAGTAATGGTAGGGCAAGTAGCTCAATAACAAATATTAGCAGCTATATTTGCAAGAGTTGACTCTTTGATACCAACGTGACTCAAACCATTTCTGGTTTTATATTAGAAAAGTTGCAGTTAAAAAAATATTCATATTTAAATGAAAGCTTTCCATTATAGTTTTTAAATAAAAACCTATTGTTTAGTTATGTTCCAAACACCAGGTTTCAAATTTTGGCACAGGGCCAGCAGTTTTTGAAGAGAGGAGGAAATTGATTACATTGACCCCAGTTGACTGGCACTTATTTTATCAACACCAAAAGAATGAAAGGCAAAGTCAACCTCAGTGGAATTTGAACTCAGAACGTAAAGAAAGACAGAATACCACTAAACATTTTGTCAGGTATGCTAGTGGTTCTGCTGGCTCATACTTTATACCAATGTTAATAATGAAAATGTCAGTTACTTTACTAAATACTTCCTAATTTTTTTCTTATTTTCACATATATAATGCATTATAGGAATTTAAACTGTTCTCATTATTTGACTGGCAGTGTATTTATTTGTGTATCATGTATGTTTTCCCTGATTTTTAAGATTAAGTGTTAGGAATGCACATTAGATATGAGACTAAAATGTAACCCACTTTACCCAGTAAAGTTTGTAGCAATCCAGATATAAGTTAAACTTTGAAAGTATTTAAATGGATGTATAATGATTTCAAATATTGGTGCAAGGATTGCAACTGGTACTTATTTTATCAGCCCTGAAAGGATGAAAGGCAAAGTCAACCTTGGCAGAATTTCTCAGAACATAAAGAGTCGAAAGAAATGCCACTTAGCATTTTATCCAACATACTAACAATTCTGCCAGCTCACCACCTCGGAAATATAATGAAAGTGTTTATATTCTGCATTGCGTCTTTTATAACCTTCCATACTGAAGGTTGAAGGTAATAATTCCACAGGACCCATGTTTGCCAGCAAAATATAGCTCATAAATGTTGATATGAAGTAATCAGAAAATAAAATTGACATCGATAGCAATAAAATACAGCTTTTATCTAAGCAGAAATTTGTACTGAAATTAGATGATATATATATATATGCCAACACAATTTATGTCCCACAAAATTGTATACAAAATATTGGAAGCTTTTTATATGTTGTTTAAGATTCTAACTGAAAAAATTTGAAAAATTATAACTTTCATTTCCATAATATTGACTTTACAATCTACACTGGTACAGTTCAAAGGTCACTTTCAAATTTGCTTTTTGTTTTATGTAGATGTGAACTTTTAGATTTAATTTCCATAGCAATTATAAATCTCACAAAAAATGTTTTTTCGATACATCATAAAAGTATATTATTAAAGAGAGACATTTTTTGCCTAAGATTTCATAGCCTGCAATTAGTGATGCACAGTGTATATGAGTACATATTATATATGCCTAAAAACAATACTGTATTTTTTGGTATACAAGTTGATTTTTTTCAGACTAAAATTTACAGCCAAAAAAATGGTAGGTCAATTTATACACAAAGATGACGATGGGGGACCAAAAATTCCATGTGAAAGACAGCAGGATTTGGAAAGTTAGTAACAATGTTTGAATATTTACAAATGCACACTACATGCTTACACTATGTACTACTTGTATGCCAGAAGATACAGTACCTTATTTTACCATCTCAAAAGGATTGAAGGCAAAATTAAACAAAGAAGATAAAGAATTGTGTCCATTACTCTAATGATTCTGCCTCTCCAATACCTTTGATTATTTCTAAAATATTAATTGAAACATATAAACAATTAATATCATTAGAATATATTTGCAGAAGTATTAATGAAATGAGCGTCTCAGTTTTTAAGCCATTATAATTAAACAATGCATGGAAAGGCGTGCCCGTGTGGTAAGATGTTTGCTTCCCAACCGCATGGTTTCAGGTTCAGTCCCACTGTATGGAACCATGGACAAGTGTCTTTTAGTATAGCCTTGAGCTGGCCAAAACCTTGTGAGTGCATTTGGCAGATAGAAATTGAAAGAAGCCCATCATATGTATGTATGTATGTATGTATGTGTGTGTGCATGTGTGTATGTGTGTCTTTATGTTTTCCCCACTACTACCAACACCACTTGACAACTGGTGTTAGTTTGTTTATGTCTCCAAAATGTAGCAGTTCAGCAAAATAGATTGATGGAATAAGTACCAGACTTATAAACCAAAAATAAGTCTTGGGGTTGATTTGTTTAGCAAAACCCTTCAAGGCAGTGCTCCAGCATGACCAAAACAAGTGAAAGATCAAAGGCATAGTTACTTGCTTACTGTTCATAGCTTTCAAAACTCAGAGCAAATACAAAATAGCATTGGAAATTGTAAACGTATTGGTAATTCTTCACATTCACAAATGTATTCTTTCATATGACCTCTTTTGTTAAATTTTGCCTTAGCTTCTGTTCTATGCAAATTATATTTAAGCGTGATAAATAATGCTTTATAATGATAGCTTTGTATTTTTTTTCATCATGCTTGGTGCAATTATATTTTACCTGATTTGATAAGAGAGTTGTGAAAAACGCTTTTATGTCTTGCTAATTGGAACTAATGTAGTGTTAAGAAATGTGACTTTGTTTATGAATTAGTAAAACGTAAAAAAAGAAACACATTTTTCTTTTTAATTTAATCCATAATTATTTTGAGGCAGCAATTATTGTATAAAATGTCAGACATTGCAATTTTATTGATTTTATATATATATATATATTTATATATATATATATATATATATATATATAATATATATATATATATATATATATATATATATATATATACATACATATATATACATACATATATATATATATATATATATACATATATATGTGTAAATACATATGTACGCAAACATACATGCATATATACATGCATGCATACATGTATGTATGTGTATACACGTGTGTGTGTGTGTGTGTATAGCATCAGTTGGAATGGTTTAAAGCCTAACACAATGCTAATTTGAAATAAAGGAATGAAAACAGAAGGAAGGCAAAACAATAGTTTACACTTCAACATATACTCGGGTATTTGGAGATTAACATACCTTTGGCAAAAGAATAATGAAAGATGATATCAAATACATACATACACGCACACACATAGATGGATATGTATGTGTGCGTGTATATATATATATATATATATATATATATACAAGGCAGCGAGCTGGCAGAAACGTTAGCACGCTGGGCGAAATGCGTAGCCGTATTTCGTCTGCCGTTTCGTTCTGAGTTCAAATTCCGCCGAGGTCGACTTTGCCTTTCATCCTTTCGGGGTTGATAGATTAAGTACCAGTTATGCACTGGGGTCGATGTACTCGACTTAATCCATTTGTCTGTCCTTGTTTGTCCCCTCTGTGTTTAGCCCCTTGTGGGTAGTAAAGAAATATATATATATATATATATATATGTAGGAGCGGATGCTTTAGCTTAAGCCCTTAGCCCAACTGGTTTTGAGTAGCATTGGAGAGAATTGGGCAAAACTACGTGGACATTCCAGATTCCGACTGAAGAAGCAATTGGCTGTGTAATGATCCATGTATCTTGTTTTGTCCTGTTTGCCGTTGTTATGCTATCATCCTATTCCTGCTTGTTGTGTTTTGACGATTTCCGTTTGTTGTTTTTAACCTTTGATATATATATATACAAGAGAGAGAGAGAGAGAGAGAGAGAGAGAGAGAGAAAGAACTTGAGAGCAAGAGTGAGGGAAGGAAAACTGAAATCAGCAAACATTCGAGGAACAAAAATTAGAGGAACATATGCATACATACCAAAGTAAGCATGAATTTATATTCCAGTTACATGTATGATCATAAACATCCCACTGAACATACCACAAGTCTCAAGGCTGTATCTAGATACAGACACTGCACCAATTGTACTGCACTCAATAGACTCCAGATCCACGCTAATTGCAGCTTCCGAGTAAGATGAATAATAAACAAATAACAACAGAAGGATAGTGGCTCACTCACTACAGCTGTTTCAGACATGTTTTTTTATTAATAAATAGAATTATTACATCATGCAAAAAAAAATGTTTTCATCAGGTGAATATATGCACTAATTAAACATTATATTGCAAGAGCATCATCCTGTAGAGGCCAAAGCAAGTGGTAAGGGACTTCTTTTTAAATAAATATAAGACACAAAAACAATGAGATCACATGTCAATACTGCCAAAGGCACCCATTGATGTCACCAAACCTTCCAGCTCAGTGCACTTGGCCCAAGTTGATCCTTTACTGAAGAATGGTATTCTTCTGGTATGAATTATAATGTGCATGTCCTCATCACTAATTTCAATGTAGGCCCTAACAAAATCTAGTACCTTATACAGGAGATCCCTTGATATACACTGGTAAAAATATACTATATCAAACTGGGCATATATATATATATATATATAACCCCAGGCAGTAGGACCCACTGAGTATTATCTCAGAGTTCGAAATCCCATGATATGGGTATATCTGCAAATTCATTTGTGTCTTTCCCCCACAATGGCAGGTTGTCTTTTTACTCGCTCCTTGATATTGTCAGCTTGTTGAATTTTCTTGTGATATTGTGGCTTATTTGAGTATTTTTCGACTATTATTTCTAGCAACACTGGTACTATCTGGTACCCTTAATTATAATTATAATTATAAATTCATCTTTTTGGTTTTACGCTTGCTAGCCACTTATATTATTACTCTTTATTAATAATAATATCTTTATTTACGTATACCTATATGTATGTATATGTGTGTGTGTATATATACATATATTCTTTTATTCTTTTGTTTCAGTCATTTGACAGCGACCATGCTTGAGCACCACTTTTAGTTGAGCAAATTGACCCCAGGACTTATTCTTTGAAAGCCTAGTACTTATTCTATCGGTCTCTTTTTGCTGAATGGCTAAGTTATGGGGATATAAACACACCGGCATCGGTTGTCAAGCAATGCTAGGGAACAAACACAGATACACAAACACACATACACACTCACACACATACACCTATATATATATGACGAGCTTCTTTCAGTTTCCATCTACCAAATCTACTCACAAGGCTTTGGTCAGTCAGAAGCTATAGTAGAAGATACTTACCCAAAGTGCCATACAGTGGGACTGAACCTGGAACAATGTGGTTGGTAAGCAAGATACTTACCACACAGCTACTCCAAAATGTGTATATATATGTGTGTATGTGTGTGTGTATGTATGTATACATACACATACCTATATGTACATACACGCATAAACGAACACACGTACACACAACAACATACACATACATACTTAAGCACATGCGCATACACGGAACAAAATGTACACATAATCCGACACACATCTCCACGTTCACACACACATATACACACGCACGCACATACACACAGGTACGCACATATATGCCTTACAAACACCACACGCAACCCTCCACATAACCCATGAACACACGTATACACGAATTCACATACACACATACGCACACACACACACACACACACATGAATGCACACATACCTAACACTCACAACCCCATGCATACATGTATATAGACTCGCATACACACACACGCACACACATACACATGCACATACACATATACATGCATACACGTGCAAAAATGCACCTATACCCCCTACACAACCGCTTGTTCACACACACACGCACACACACATACATGCATATACACACACATGTACACATGCACATACACTCACACGCACACACATATATGCACACACACGCACATACACACATGCACATGCAAATGAATCCACACATGCCTCCCATACACACACAGCACACACTCATACATACATGCACACAATTATACATACATGTACACACACACGCACATACAAGCACACACACATACACAGAGAAAAGTAAAGTTACTCCACACACACACACACCCACGCGTACACACATACCCACACATACATACATACACACATACACTGCAAACAAAACACACACACACACTACATATACATACACGCACACACGCATATTTCAAACTACCAGTACCTATTTCTTTACTACCCACAAGGGGCTAAACACAAAATGGACAAACAAGGACTAAGTCAATTACATCGACCCCAGTGCTCAACTGGTACTTAATTTATCGACCCCGAAAGGATGAAAGGCAAAGTCGACCTCGGCGGAATATGAACTCAAAACCTAACGGCAGACGAAATACGGCTACGCATTTCGCCCGGCGTGCTAACGTTTCTGCCAGTTCGCCGCCCTTTCTACTGACCATTCTCCTTTATACATGTGTAGGTAGACACACAACAGGCAGCCACTCCTACCAAAATTCTTACTATAAATTCTTCCTATGACCTTTAACAATACTAAGCCCAATCACACACATACATAAACAGCCGCAACCATACACAACACACACGTGCTATCATTACGCACACACACACACAGACCTCCACACATACACACATATACCTCCTTCTCTTGCACTCTCCTGTCTTTGAAAGAACTTTTTTTCATCCATTCCCTCCCGGTCATTTCAATATGTGACCACGTGTGTATCGTTGGCGATTTTCTTTCTCCGTCTTCCCTTCTTTGGACTTTTTCTATATTTCTGATGAAGAGCTCCGCTCAAAACGTGAAATCCCCTTTCTTTTCTTTCCTTTCCTGAGTGTCCAATAATACTGTACTTATTCCACGTCCTCGCATTGTTGTTTTTTCTTGCTTGTTCATGTTTGGATTGACTATGTATATGATACATAGATAGACAGATATGCAAATGTATTGTTGTTGTCATTCATATTTGTGTGCATGTTTGTATACGACTATTTCAAAATACCTGCATTAGTGCATTTGTTGACATACCTGTGCATTGTGATATGATATTCTATAAACTAATGTATATTCATTAGGAATATATTTACTGAAACATTTATGTATATGTTTATGTGTTGAACATCACATTAAGGTAGATACAATGATAAAAACATTTCCTGGCAGGCAATGACGTTTCTTTAAGTCTGTATGTATACATTTGTACGTATTTTTATGTTCAGTTACATTTTACATAAACTTTCTCAGTATTAATATTACTGATTTTGTTTGCTTTTAAGAATTATTATCTAAGAATATACTTGTTATATTTATACATGAGTGTGTGGGCATTTATGGAAGTGCACGTGTATATATTACTCTCTCTCTCTCTCTCCTCTCTCTCTCTCTCTCATGTGTGTGTGTGTCTGCGTTTATGGAAGTGTGCATGTTTATATTTCTCTCTCTCTTGTGTGTGGGAGGGTTTTAATGTTCATGATCCTTGCTGGCATGGGTTGGATGCTTTGATCAGATCTGGCAGTTCCAAAGACTGCATTATGCTTCAGTCTTTGGCATGGTTTCTAAGGCTAGATGCCAACCACTTTACAGAATGCACTGGATGCTTTTTTTGTGGCATGTGCATTTGAGTGGTCACCATGAAGCTTGCAAGACTAATATCCCCTTCAACTGAGAGAGAGCTACAACAGAGAGAGACAGGGATAGCTTTATGCTAGGAGATGGGAGGATAAAGTATGAAAGAAGAGGCCAGAACAGAACAAATTATTTGCTGATGAGCTACATAGCTACTCCCATTACAGAAGAAAGGGTAAAAATAACCAGAACAGAGCTGGAAAGAGAGATAAAATGAGGTGCAAGGGTTAATCCTCAAGGTATAAGGTGAGTAGAAAGCATGGGTGGGTAGAGGTTGCAAAAGTGTATGAGGAGAGTGAGTGATGGTTAAAGACAGGAGATGGATAAGGAAGTGAATGAAGAACTAATTTCAAGGTATAATAAATATATGTTAGTATTTGAAGATATTTTTATGTAATTTTGGTAAATCCTCATCATCATTGTCATTTAACATCCACTTTCCATGCAGTCAGGTGGTTCTGGCAATGATCAGGCTCAAAAGGTGTTTTTTACATGCTACCTGCATGGGAGCCAGTCTGGTGGCACTGGCAATGGCCATGTTGATTTTCACGTGCCACCAGCACATGTGCCAGTAAGGCGACACTGGCAACAATCACACTCGAATGGTGCTTTTTACATGTCACCGGCACAGGAGCCAATCTGCATCTCTGGCAATGATCATGCTCGAATGTGCTTTTAACATTCTACTGGCATGAGTGCCAATCAGGCGGTACTGTCATCGGCCACGTCAGCGATTTTAATTTGGATTTGATATCAGTTGCCTCAATAGATCTTCGCAAACAAAGTTTATTGTCCAATGGATGAGGGGTACTCATAAGTGGGCTGGTTACACCCACTGGCATAGACCATGGGTTATGGTCTCACTTGGCTTGTCAGGTCTTCTTAAGCACAACATATCTCCAAAGGTCTCAGTCACTGGCCATTGCCTCGGTAAGGCCCAATGTTTGAAGATCGTGCTTCACTACCTCATTCCAGGTCTTCCTGAGTCTACCTCTTCCACAGGTTCCCTCAACTGCTAGGGTGTGACACTTTTTCACACAGCTGTCCTCATTCGTTCACAACACATGACCTTATCAGCGCAGTCATCTCTCTTGCACACCACATCTGATGCTTCTTAAGTCCAGCTTTTCTCTCAGGGCGCTTACACTCTGCCGTGTACACACATTGACATTATACATCCAGCAGAGCATACAGGCTTCATTCCTTCCAAGCTTATGCATGTCCTCAGCAGCCACAGCCCATATTTCACTGTCATATAGCATGGCTGTTTGTACACATGCTTCATACAGTCTACCTTTTACTTTGAGTGAGAGGCCCTTTGTCACCAGCAAAGGTAGGAGCTCTCTGAATTTTGCCCAGGCTATTCTTATTCTAGCAGCTATACTTTCAGAGCATCCACCACCCCCTACTGGCTTGGTCCCCTAGGTAATGGAAGCTATTAACTACTAGTTTTTCTCCCTGGAATGTGACAGAAGCTGTTCTCTTCACATTTTCAGTGTTTATAGCACCTGAGCATTTGTCACATACAAAAACTATCTTCCCAGTTAGCCTTCCATTGATATTGCTGCACCCTTTATGTGTCCATAGCTTACACTGGATACATCTTATGGAGTTTCTACCTACGTTTTTTCTACAGATTGAGCGGGGCCATCAACCTGAAGGGATTGTGGTTTGTCTGCCTTCCTACTTATTAAGACTTTGGTTTTAGTTAGGTTGACACTAAGGCCCTTCGATTTTAATCCTTGCTTCAACACCTGAAACTTTTCCTCTTGTTCTGATAGTGACTCAGCAATTAGAGCAAGGTCATCAGTATAGAGGAGCTCCCAGGGACATCCTGTCTTGAATTCCTGTTATTGCCTGGAGGACTATGATTAATAAGAGTGGGCTGAGGACTGATCCTTGGTGGACCCCTACCCAGAATTCTTCACTGAACTCGTTGCCAACCCTCACCTTACTGACAGCATCCTTGTACATGGCTTGCACAGCTCTCACTAACCATTCATCTATCCATAGTTTCCACATTGACCACCAGATAAGGGATCAGGGGACCCTGTCAAATGCTTTCTCCACGTCAACGAAAGCCAGGTGTAGAGGTTTATCTTTGGCTAGGTATTTCTCCAGCAGTTGTCTTACCAGAAATATAGCATCAGTGGTGCTTTTCCCTGGCACGAACCCAAACTGCATCTCATTTAGACTGCCTCTCTCCCTAATTATGACCCTCTGCATGACCTTCATTACCTGATCAAACAACTTGATACCTCTGTAGTTATTTGTATCTAAAGTGTCACCTTTACCTTTGTAGCAGTTGACTATGGTGCTGCTACACCAGTCATTGGGTATGACTCCTTCATGTATCACCTGGTTAACTGTATGGATGACTAAGCTATAGCCATCACCTCCAGATATTTTGAGCATCTCTGCGGTGATTCCTGATGGGCTAGGGGCTTTCCCTCTCCTCATACCCTTAATTGCTTTTATCTACCAAGGTACTGTCAATTCGGATAGCTGGTCCTCTGTTGTGTTGGAATTCAGAAAACTCTCTTTCTCCCATTCATTTATTTTATTGAGCAACCTTTCATAGTGGTATCTCCAAACCACTCTCTTTGCAGCCTCGTTTAATGCAAGTGAACCATCATCCATGCGGACACATTTCTCTCCTATATCATGATTCTCTCTCACATACTGTCTTGCAACATGAAATACCTCAAGTCTTTGGTTCTCATGGTGCAGAACATTGGCAAATTTTTTCCTATCTGCTTCCCCTCTGGCTAAATAGACCTGTCTCCTAGCTTCCCTTCTGGCAGTCTGATACAATTCCCTGCTACCAACGTTCTTCCAGTCCTTCCAAGCCTGTTTCTTTTCCCTAATGGCCCTGTCAACAACATTGTTCCACCACCACGTTACCATGGGTCGAGAGAGGACTTTGCACCATCCACAGATCTTGTCAGTGGCCCTCAGCAGGTTGTCCCGTAGAAACCTCCAGTTGTCTTCCACATTACGTGATGCTATGTCCCCCTCTATTTCATCAAAAGCTTCAAGTAATACATCTCTAAATCTCTGTCCATTCGCAGGATCGTTAAGCTTCCAGACCCTGGGTATCCGTTTAGCCCTGATCCTGAAGTCACTAACTATCAGCCTATGTTGTGGGGCACATTCTTTGCCTGGGAAGGTTTTAGCATTTATAAGCAGCCATCTTTCCCTTTTTCTGGCGAGGATGTAGTCAATTTGGCTAGTGTGTCTACCAGATCGGTATGTGACTTGGTGACTGGCAGGTTTCCTGAAGTTAGTATTGCAAACATTAAGATCATTTGCATCACAGGACTCCAGCAGCCTGGTTCCCTATATCTGTTCAAACAAGATGTCAGTGTTATTTTCATTTTTGCATAATTTAAACGTCAGTTTATTCACCACAACCTTTATATCACTAAAGTGACTGAAAGCACCAGTCAGCACCAATATTACTAGAAATAAGAGTTAAAACATCTCATAGCCACAAGAAGCATTTCTCTTAATGACTGACAAGGGAGGCAAGTTCCCTTACTGCCTCGGTAATAGCTAGATCACAGTGATTTCGCCATACCTAAGTGCTGAGGGAGCTTGACTCCCTTGTCAGTCATTAAGATAAGTGCTTCTTGTGGCTATGAGTTCTTTTAACTCTTATTACTAGTAATATTGGTGTTGACTTATTTCAGGTAATTCTGGCCCTCTTAGTGACATTTTTATGTCATATTGGCCCTCTTAGTGATATTTCTAGTAACATTAACCATCTTAGTGACATAAATATTTCTGCCTTTTGGTTGTAAAATTACAAACAAGCCACTCTTATATTATATATATATATATAAACGAGTAAAACGCCCCCCCCCCCCGTCCAATGGACAATGCTGAGTAGTCAAACATTTAAACCAAATTTTCTCAAAACAACTTGTCCGACTGTGAGAAACACCGATTTAACCTAAATTTGAGACACCAGCAAAAGAAAAAATAAAGATAGACTTTTTTTTCTATTCCAAAGAAAAATGATTTTATTCACCCAAATATGCAACCAAAGAGTTTAAAGTACCAATAATGATAAGGCTGTTGATTGGGAGAACACAAACATGGTTTAAACATTAAGCTTGGAGGAAAGAAACGTGCCTTTAAGCAGTACAAAAACAACAAAAAATGGAAGGTGCAGTTATGTACAGGTTGAAAGAAGAAAAGCAGGACAAAAACAGCTTTATCGATTGCATTCTCAACTGGAATCGATTTTTGTAATTTTTTCAAGACTTATACACGCCGATAGCGTTGGTATCTACATATCAAATTTGAGCGCAATCAGATTTTATATAATAGATATAAATATCTTTTTACTCTTTTACTTGTTTCAGCCATTTGGCTGGAGCACCGCCTTTAGTCAAAAACATCAACCCCAGGACTTTTTCTTTGTAAACCTAGTACTTATTCTATCAGTCTCTTTTGCCGAAGTTACAGGGACGTAAACACACCAGCATCAGTTGTCAAGCAATGTTGGGAGGACAAACACTGACACACAAACACATACATACATATATATATATATGTGTGTGTGTGTATATATATATATATATTGGTAAAACGGTAAGATAACAAAAGAAAGAAAGAGACCTCAATATTATGTAAATAGAGGAAATTTATCTATACAATAATATGTTACATTACTCGATAGTCAAGATAAAACTCTGAGTTTCAGATGCCGAAATGGAAATCCACAACACCATCTCTTCGGTTATCTGGCTATTTGAAAACGCTATGAAAAAATACCGTTATATAAAGGGAAATTACTGTGTTATAACTCTGCTTGCCTGCGTACTTATACATCGCGAGCGATGTATAAATACGCAGGCAAGCAGAGTTATAACACAGTAATTTCCCTTTATATAACGGTATTTTTTCATAGCGTTTTCAAATAGCCAGATAACCGAAGAGATGGTGTTGTGGATTTCCATTTCGGCATCTGAAACTCAGAGTTTTATCTTGACTATCGAGTAATGTAACATATTATTGTATAGATATATATATATATATATATATATATATATATATATATATATATATATATATATATATATATATATGCATATACATATATACAACAGGCTTCTTTCAGTTTCCGTCTGCCAAATCCACTCATAAGGCTTTAGTTGGCCAACACTATAGTAGAAAACACTGAACCTGAAACCATGTAGTTCGTAAGCAAGCTACTTACCACACAACCACTCCTACGCCTATATATATATATATATATATAATATATATATATATATATATATATGTATATATATTTAGATAGAAAGGTATACCTATAGATAAATATACATATATATGGAGTGATGCAGTAGTGTGATCTGAAAAGATCTTGATACAGGAAGTTAGTAAGCATCAAGCATGTACATGGCTTGTATAGATGGCAAAAAGCAGATGATACTCTATCAACAATGTTTATTAATCAGCATATGTTGTTACAAGTTATATAAACCATGTTAAGGTTGGTTTGGAAACATATGTATTCTTAATTTATCTTCTCCATTCTCTACACTTTTCAATATACGTGTGTGTGTGTGCCTGCATGCATGTATGGGTTGCATCATTATTATATATACATGATTTTGTGTGTATATATATATATATATATATATATATATATTTATATCCTTGTAGTTGCATGGATGGATAGATGGGTTGATGCATGCATGTGTATATACATTTATGTATGAAAGTATGCATCTATATATACATCTGTGTGTATATTGAAATCATAATAGTGCTCAAGTTTTGCATTTAAATATTAAATATTTTTTGTATTTTCTTATTCATCTTTTGTATTTTCTTCAAAATGGTAAAGTTCCTTAGCGTATTAATCATTCTTGTTCTTTCCAAACATATCCTCATAATGAAATGGTTATTAGCAGACAGGAATCATAGGAATGGTGGTGGTGATGCTGCTGCTGCTGATAATGATGTTGATGACAATGGATGATGATGACAGCGATGATGATAATGATGATGATAATAATGATGGTGATGGTGGGGGGGGAAGAGAGTGACAACATCAACAATAATAATGATGATGCAGATAGTAGTGGTGATCTTGATGGTTATGGTAATGGCAGTGGTGGTTGTGGTTATGATGATTATGATGATGATGCCATTATTGCAGGATTTTTTTTTTTCTACTGATAACTCCAGGTTTCATTCAGCTATCAGGAAGTCATCTCTTTAGTGAGGTACACTATCTGCATGTTAACTTCTGCATCCTATTTTGATATTAATACAGCTTCCATGATTATTGTTCTACATATGTGTGCATGTGTGTATGCCTATGAACATATACATACATACAGATACATATATACATATATGTATGTATGTATGTATGTATGTATTACGTTTGTGGTGTTATCAACTGATATTTTCGCAGCTTGTTTCGTATTATGTTGTGTAATATGTTGCAAAAAGATTTTTGTGTTGTAAATACATGTTGAGTCATTTAGAAAATATCATATATGTATGGCCATTATAACTACTAGAATCATGAAGTTTACAACTTGCATGTGCTGCATATAAATTCGTAAATTACATTTGTTGCATAAAGTTTATTCTGCAGCTTGCAGATATGTAGCTTTTGTTGCAGAAGAGGGTATTTTTTACTTGGTTTTTTGCTTTGTTTTTTTCCTTTTGTTGTACTGTAATATATTATTAATGCTTGTTTACGATTAAATGTAATACACAATCTGATCCTGTCATAAGTATTTTGTCAACATATTCTACTCTACAAACTTTTCGTCTATCTATTACATATTATGTGTAGTTTGTTTTTCACTTGATGTAGTATGTGTTGTATTTACTGAGCTGAATTTGCTTGTCTATTGTTTTACAGCTTGGTCCATTAACATCTTATATATTATACAATAGTGTTTGTCTTATCATATAATGGATAATAAAGTGGATGGAACTTCTGGAAGAGGGAGACCTAGGGAAGAACTGGGACAAAGTATTGAAGGCTGAACACAAGACACTGAGTCTTAAGAAGTGATGACTAAGGACTGACATATTTGATGCATTACTGTACTCAAGGAGACCCATCTGCCACAGCCGAATTAATATCAGTGTTACTGTCACATAAAAAGCACTTGTGCTGGTACCATGTTAAAAGCACTCAGTACACTTTGTGAAGTGGTTGGTATGAGGAAGGACATCCTGCCACAGAAACCATGCCAGAACAGATAATGGAGCCTGGTGCAGGCCCTGGCCTTACCAGCTCTGGTCAAACCATCAACTCATGCCAGCATGAAAAACATATGTTAATTGATGAGGATGATGAGGATGATGATGATGATGATGCAACTATTTGCAGTAATACATTTGTTGAAAAGAACTGAACAACACTTATGTAGGAGAACCTACAGACACCTCTGTAAGGGAACTTATGATTGATATGGCTGTGCGGTTAAGAAGTTTGCATCTCAGCTACTCGGCAGCACCTTGGGCAAGTCTCTTCCACTGCTGTAGCTCCAGATCAACCAATGTGTTGTAAGTGAATTTGGTAGACAGAAACTGTGAAACCCATCATATATGTATATGCATTCATACGTGCACATATATGTGTATGTGTGCTCATGCATGTGAGCTTCTGTGTAAATATTTACCATTCTCAGCTTCAAAGAATGTAAACATTTACAATTGATGAACTACAAGCAGTAAAGTTCAACAATTCCTTGACAACAATCCAACCAAGAGCTCTAAACTTTCAAAGACAGGTAGAGTAAAAAAATAATCTTCACTTGAAAAACAAGTAAAGATTAGTAACACAAAAGCATCCAGCTGTAAAACTATACCTTAGTAATACATATTAATCTTTGCATGGAGAAAACAAATAAATAGATATTCAGTACTTCCATATATTCTTCTATAAATGTATAAATCTCCAATATTTACATATAAAAATGATCATATTAAATCAACTAGACACTTTCTTGAACTATACAGGATATTAAAGTTGAGGACAGAGTTATTTTCCAAGTCTTCCTCTCACTTCTCAACATCTTCTGTGTCCATTCCAATGAATATATCATCAATATATTGGATATAGATTGTATGTTTATGTTTGGAACAACTCTGTTGTCCATATCCAAACAGCTCATCATGTTAGTAAGGAATCTACAAAAATACTGTTTCCTTGTACAAGTGAGAAGCATTTCTTTAAACCCTGGAGTAACTGAGTCACTGAAAAATCGATGGAATACTTCTGCATTCTTCACTATTTGCTGACATTTAATATGGTTCCGTCATATGTTGTAACAAAGCTATATAGATTGTATATTTATATTTCTGCAAGACTTTGTTTTACTACCTATACACAGTACATTGATCATACATTCATTATATGATCTGAAGGTTGATAGGCTAAAAGATGGCTCAGAATTCAAAACTTAACATTGTTCAAATACAGATAGGAATTTGGAATGGCTCATACAGAATGTGTGTGTGTATGTGTGTATGTGCATGTACATGCGTGTGTGTGCTTGCACATGTGTGCATGTGCATGTGTGCGTGTATGTATGCATCATGTGAGCATGTGTGTTTGTCTGTGTGTATGTGTATATATATATATATATTTACATACATAATAAAAACAACAAATGCCTATGTATGCACAAATTTATAGTTCATATAAATATAAAATTTTAAGAACAAAATTCATCCCAAAGCACTTTTGCAATGTCATCCACAAATAGATACCTTATACAAGGAAATTAAATTAATTTAATTAATATTCGTCAACAACAGATACTTAAACACATTAGTAGACCCTCATCATCATGCATGGTCAAAACGAATTTATTGAGACAGATTTTCTATGACTGGATGCCTTTCCTGCCACCTACCCTTACCAGTTTCCAAACAAGGTAATGTTTGTCCATTGCAGGACATGTTTTCATAGAAGTTTAGAAATGAAGGACACCACTTGTATGACAACCCTTGCATACAGCTATCATGCAATGTCAAGACAAGGAGGCACAAAGAAACACACACACACACACACATGCACATGCATATGCATATACACATACACCAGGTTTTTTTTCAGTTTTCATCTAACAAATCCACTCACAAGGTTTTGGTCAGTCCACTGCTATAATAGAAAGCACTTGCTCAAGGTACCATGCAGTGTAATTGAACCCTAAATCACATGAATGAAAGCAAACTGCTTAACCATGGAACCATTTGAAATCTGCTTTTTGGCTTACAGAAATACGATTTGGGGTTCATCAAAAAGTTTAACATTATTCTTATAGTATTTTGCTTTAAAAAGTTTTTGTTAACAGATTTATTCATGGTATATCTAAAATAGCAGTGAGCACAAAGTTATATGATAAAAACAGGTTTGCTTGTTTTTTTTTTCAGCATCAGAAATAACTGTAATAGGATTAAATGTGATAATTAGGGAAAACATTAGTGTTATCTAATATTATTCCTAAATACCAAAGGCTTTTTTTTTGATAGTATACAATTGGAACATAGATATAACATGGATAAATCTGTTGTCAAAAACCTCTAAGAGCAAAATACACTAAGAATATATTATAATATCAGTAGAATGTAAAACTTCTACATGAACCCCAAATCATATTTCCGCGAGCCAACAAACAGATTTCAGATGAACATCATTGTGATATATAAATTTCAATGCAAATATGAAAGTTTTCAATTTCATTACTACTCAGTCTATTACATCAAACATATAAATACAACACTTGCTTGTTGACTATCCATATATTTACAGCATATTACACATGAGAATATGGTACAAAACTGGAGAAGGAAAAACACAACCATCTTGCACAGAATTCTACAAAAAAGAATAATGTAGGTTGGATTTCTTAAATCTTGCAAAATTAAGAGCTGGCCCATTGATAGACCTTAAAAAATTGCTAGAAAAATGAAATTCTCTCCTAATTCATTCCACATATATCAATATCTTACCAAAGCTAGAAGAAAACTTAAAACAGGAAATAATACAACAGCATATAGCTCAGTGGTCAGAGTGTCAGGCTCACAATCATGAGGTAGTCAGTTCGATTCCTGAACCAGGTTGTGTTCTTGAGCAAGACACTTTATTTCACATTGTTCCAGTTCACTCAGCTGTAGAAATGAGTTACAACATCAATGGTGACTTTGTTTTTCCCATGGATAACATTGGTGGCATGAAGAGGGAAGCATTGGGTACTATGCATGATTAGGTCAGATGTTGGCATAAGTGAGTAGCTCTGTCATCATTCAGTGGAGTATGAACACATTAGCAGTCAAAGTCTTTATGTGAGAATAACCAAATTTGGAAGTGTTGAGTTACAACAGAGGTTGCATAACCATCATAATTGAGCTCTAGTCTATATGGGTGGCAGGGATTAAATACCCTGCCCTTGTGTGGGGAACAGCTAGGCCAAGGGCAGTATATCTAGTTTGTCAGCTGCCAGGCCTGAAGTTCATTAATAGCATATCTTTTATGGCAGGTTAATGGGGTATGTCTAGTCTTTCTTAGAAACAGAATTATCATTTGCAATCTCCAGGGCAGTAAGAAGAGGTTCTATCAAAAATACTCATTTGAGGTTGACGGAGTCATTCCAATGCTCCTGGAATTTCTAAATGAAGTGGGACTAAGAAATGGAGTGTTCCCTATCCTTACATCTAAAGGAGTTCATATGTCATGTATATCTTCCCTTAAAGTTATTGGCCATCATGCTTGTGTAGTGCCTTATTATGCCATCAAATGGTGTGAAGGTTACTTTATAGACAACAGCCTTTGAGAAGCAAGATCCACCCATTGTGTAATTGGTAGGTTATATATTTACATATAATGATAATAATAATAATAATAATAACAATAATAATAATAATAACATCAAAAAATACCCTAGGAATGAGAATCCAGATTCAAAATTTCCCCAAAATAGCTGATGAAGACTGGAGGATATATCAGCTGAAACGTTGTGTTAACAACAAACAAGATGAGGACAGAGCAGTTGTATACTGTCAACTTAATGTGACAGTCCCATAAAGGGAATCACACCACCGCTATTTAGCCCTAGGAAACATCAACGCTTCCTGTCAGCCTTGACATATTTCCTGTGTCCTTATGTTTACAAGGGGGAGACAAGATGAGGACAAATATCCATCAAATGCAAGTAATGTAAATAAGGGAAACCTATGTTGAGAAAAACAGCAAAATCTGCTCGTAGCATGACAGATGACAAATTACATTTCATAGGTGAAATGTAAATTAATGTCACATTTTGAGAGAAAACATGCAAGGCAAAAGTCTTCATCATTAAAAATGCAACCAATCTGTTTGGGTCCAATTCGTTAGAATTATTCAATTTATGGGACCTCCCATATATCTCTATTGTAAAAACGTAAATGATTGCCCATCCAAAAATAATTTGTCTAAAGAGTTAAAGAGAAAAGTAAAAAAATGTTTCCGCGAGCACTCTCAGACAAACTAGGTCTATGCAAAAAGACTGAGAGCCCATGGTCCAGGATACAAATCGATTACACTGGACCATTGAATGGTACATAGTATCTAATCATTATGGATAGCTATACAAAGTAGCCAGAGGTATTGAGATGCAATAAACCCACAGCAAAGACCACAATAAAGTTCTAACCCAAGTTATTTGCTCAATACAGTGATCCAGACATGTTAGTTTCAGATAATGGAAATTTCTGCAAAACATATGCAATAAAACACATCTTTACCCCCACCCTATCACCCAAGGTCAAATGGGCTAGCAGAAAGATTTGTCAACACAGTCAAAAGATCTCTAAGAAAAGCTAGGAATGAACTAGAAAATGATGAGGTACTAAGGAAATTTTTAAGAGTATATAAAATAATGTCAAATCCAAATACTAATTCATGAAAGTCATGAGCAGAGTTAATATTCACACGTAAAATAAAATCGATCTTTGATAAATTACTGCCAAGAAAAAATACATATAAAGGAAAGACAAAAAATACATTTGAAAGAAATACAAGAAATATTAGAAAACATTTCAAAGTAGAAAATAAAGTTCATTTAAAAAATTACAAAAATGGTAAAGGTTAGGAGGATGACTGTGTACTCAAAAGATTAGGTAACATGATGTATTTAATTAAAGGACAATGTTTGGAACATAAGAGACACCTTAACCAGTTAATGATGAGACATACAGAAGAATGAAAAGTAATACCAATGGAAGTCTTCAATGATATGTTTGAAGTGCCAGCACCGAGAGATATTGAACCCCGTAGAACTAGCTTCAGAAAACGAAAACAGTAACAAGTAACACCTAAATGTAAAAGATATTAAATATTCAAAACAAAAAAAAACAAGAGTGCTTAGAACAACGGAAAGGAAAAGTGTTGTGTACAACAAACAATACTACTGTAAGGCAGCAGTTAAGATACAAAAGCTAAAAAGAAGGGGGAGTGGTCCTGGAAAGAAAAAAACTGGAAATAAAATTCCACTTTCTCACAGTAATCGAAGTCTCAAAAGGGGATCTGTTGTGATGAGAGTTATGACACTCCCTTACGAGAGATAGACTGGTCTGAGTAAAGTATAAATAGTAATGATCTGAATGAGTACAGAGTTCAGAGTCAAGTGAAGTTCGTGTTAGTTCACAGTGAAGTTGGAAGGTGTAAGTTGGTTAGTTCACAAGGAATATTCATTGTTGATTTGTTAGTTTGTTACATTGTTGTTACTGTTGTCTGGTTATCTTTTTTATTGTACATAACAACTATGTTACAACAATGACTATCTATGAACAGAACGGAGTAAAAAATACTTATTCTCATGCATTGAATGCTACTACCCATGTTTATTACACCAAACCCAAATATAACATTCATATATATATATATATATTCATACATACGTGTGTGTGTGTGTGTGTGTGTGTGTGTGTGTGTGTAGTTTAGATTACAAGGTATCTATAATGGATCAAGGTATATCAAAGGGAAGAATGCCACGCAATTCAAGATATTCGTGTCTTCATCATCAGAAGTGGGTGATGGTAATAATGGCAGTGGGTTGCAAATGATCCTAGAAGTACTGTTATAACTGATAAAAACCATCTACACCACATTTGAAAGTAATTCAACAATTGAACCCTGTTAGATTTCCTGATTTCATGTGTGTTATATCTGTGCAATAATATTTGCTTGAATTTTGCTTCAATAGTATTTCTTCTAATCTCTCATGGAATTCTATATAAAATTGTAGTACTGTCAGATAATGAGTTTTCTATTGAATTTCATTTTTATGCTCGGTTTTTCAGATGGCTGTTGTCTGAAAAGGACATAAACATGAAACAAACCTAAATAACAGGATACAGCTCAGCTGAATAAACATAATTATACTCTATAATGTGTATTAAGTAGTTTTTGTCTATTTTCAAAGAACTCTCATACATACATATATGCATACAAACATGCACACAGCCACACACACACACACTTGTGTGCATGCACACACACACATGCATGCACACACACACATGCACACACATACACACACACACACACACACACACACACACACACATCTTTTATCTGTTATCTTTTACTTGTTTCAGTCATTTGACTGCAACCATGCTGGGCTATCACCTTGAAGAATTTTAGTCAAATGAATCAACCTTAGTTCTTATTTTTTTTAGCCTGGAACTTATTCTATTCATTGCTTCTGCTGGACTGCAAAGTTACAGGGACATAAACACACTAACACCAGTTGACAAGCAGTGATGGACAACAAACACAGACACAAAAACAAACACACACACACACACATAAACAATGATCTTCGTTCCATTTCTGTCTACTATTCCACTTACAAGGCTTTGGTCAGCTCAAAGCTATGGTAGAAGACACTTGCTTATAGTGCCACACAGTGTGACTGAACCCAGAACCATGTAGTTGCAAAGCAAATTTCTTACCACACAGCCATATATATATATATATATATATATATATATGTGTGTGTATATATATATAATCAGAAAATGGAGAAAACCTCAGAATAACAAACACATCGACTGGACCACATTTATACCTATTTGTTATGTTATGATTTGTATTAAAAAATAAGCTATAAATGTGGTTCAGTCGATGTGTTTCTTAATCAGAGGTTTTCTCCATTTTCTGATTATTTGTATTTGCTTCCTGATAAACTCTTGTTTATCTTGTTGTTACCTGCACTCTATATGCATAGTGTGCCTGCACACCAATGCCCAATGATAACACGAGTAACATATACCAAAAGTACATATGGATATTTTATCCCTTAGTCAGTTATTATAACCACTAACTCTGTTTACACTATATATACATATATATATATATATATATATATATATATATATATATATACATATATATATATATATATATACATATATATAATATATATATATATATATATATATATATATAATATATATATATATATATACATATATATATATATATATATATATATATATATATATATATATATATATATATAATATATATATATATAATATATATATATATATATATATATATAGGGGTTGGCCAAAATAATGGAACACCTAGCATCATAATTTTGAAATATTTATAAAACCATCAAAAGCCTGTTTATTTTTGTATTTTTTGATTTATTATTAGTGTTGCTTAATATGTTTTGCTAAAATTGCTGTTTCTTTTCAGTTAGCATCAGAAAAAGGTAATTAAAATTCATTAAAATGACAGATACATTGGACTTTCTGAGAGGTCAAATTGTTGGTGCTCATACAGCATGTGCTAGCGTAATGAAAACAACCGAAATGTATCTAGAAGTACTGTCTCAAAAATAATGACACCCTTTGAGAAAGAGAGAAAAACCTCCTTGTCAAAACAAAACTCCGGAAGAAAACCAAAACATTCAGATAGGGACCATCGGACTCTTACACAAATTGTTAGAAAGGATCACAAAAGCACAGCTCTCAAAATTACTTCAGAGCTTAATGACCACCTCAAGAACCCAGTTTCCACAAAAACTGTTCGCTAGGAGCTGCACAAAGCCAGATTTCACGGAAGGGCTACAATCAGAAAACCACTATTTTCCAAAACAAATGTTGCAAAGCATTTAGAGTGGAGTAAAAACATACAGAATTGGTCCCTAAAGCAGTGGAAGAATGTTATTTTCTCAGATGAGTCATCCTTTATTTTATTTCCAACCATCAGCTGAGTATACGTGTGGAAACAGCCAGAAGAAGCATTTAACCTAGACTGCCTTCTTCTAACTGTTAAACATGGAGGAGGATCTGTGATGATCTGGGGAGCTATATCTTGGAAATCTGCCGGCCCAATGGTTTCCCTTCATAGCAGAATTAATAGTCAAGTCTATTTAAGCATTTTATCTGAGCAAATTCATGTGGAACTGTTTCTGGAGGGAAACGCAATCTTTCAGTGTGATAATACACCAATTCATACAGCTAAAGTTGTTACTGGATGGCATGAGGAACAATCTAGTGAAGTTGAACATCTTATCTGGCCACCACAGTCCCCAGATCTCAATATTATTGAACATTTATGGTGCATTTTAGAAAAACAAGTAAGGAGTTGATATCTTCCACCATCATCACTACAAGAACTGAAGACTGTTTTAGCTGAAGAATGGACAAAAATTCCTTTTGGAAACAATTCAAACTTTGTATGAGTCCATACCTCATACAATTCAAACTGTAATTACCACATATTAAAATAAGTTTGTTTGAAATTTTAAGGTGTTTCCATTATTTTATCAACCCTTGTATGTATATATATATATAGATGCAGGAGTGGCTGTGTGGTAAGTAGCTTGCTTACCAGCCACATGGTTCAGGGTTCAGTCCCACTGCGTGGCACCTTTGGCAAGTGTCTTCTACTATAGCCTCAGACCGACCAAAGCCTTGTGAGTGGATTTGGTAGACGGAAACTGAAAGAAGCCTGTTGTATATATGTGTATATATATATGCATGTGTGTATATATGTTTGTATGTCTGTGTTTGTCACCCCCACCATCGCTTGACAACCGATGCTGGTGTGTTTACGTCCCCGTAATTAGCGGTTCGGCAAAAGAGACCGATAGAATAAGTACTAGGCTTACAAAGAATAAGTCCTGGGGTCAATTTGCTCGACTAAAGGCAGTACTCCAGTATGGCCACAGTCAAATGACTGAAACAAGTAAAAGAGTAAAATAGTATATATATATATATATATATATATATATTATATCTAGAAAAATACAAACTGGGACAATATATATATATATTTAATTCATAAAATATATCATCATATGAGATAAGATAAGAAGCACGTACACTTTGTGGTCAAGCTGATTTGATACACAAACTCCAACTTGAAGGGTGTGGCTGTGTGGTGAGAAGCTTGCTTCCTAATCACATGGTTCTAGGTTCAGTCCCACTGTGTGAAACCTTGGACCAGTATCTTCTACTATAACTTTGGACTGACAAAAGCCTTGGGAGTGGATTTGGTTCATGGAAATTGAAAGAAGTCTGTCATATATATGATAGCACATTGTTACATGTACAGTGAGAGCTAGCACTGACCTTCATGAGGCAGTGTGCCAAGTGACATCACTGAGTTTATTTCACAAATTGTGAAATTTGTGCTTTTGTGATCATGTGTATGCTGTAGTCAGCAATTCTTGTCATGGACAGGAAGTTAGAACAAAGAGCCAACATGAAATTTTGCATTAAACTTAGGAAGTCTGTTAGAGAAAAATTGAGCATGCTTCAGTAAACTTAGAGTTATGTGGCACTGAGTCAGATGCAATGTTTGAAGTGGCACAGGTGCTTCAAAAGTGGAAGAACATCCCAGGAAGACAATGAGCAATTTGGAAGATGGAAGAAGATGGGTGATCTGGAAGACTTGCCACAAGCATCACCTCCAGAAGTGTGGAGAAAATTCATCAGTTTGTGTACGAAGATTGTTGGAGGACAATCAATGATGTTTTGAAGCATTTGAGGGAGAACATTTGGCGAAAGCAACTGGATCTGTGTAGTGCAAAGAATTGGATATTACAACATAACATCCTGTCACAAGGCACTGCTCACTCATGAGTGTCTCACCAAAAACAACATGGTATCACTTCTGCACCTGCCCTATTTGCCAGATTTAGCACCTGTGGACTTCCATCTCTTCCCCAAGAGGAAAATGCAGCTCAAAAGTCACCGTTTTATCACTGTTGTTGAGATTCAGAGTGAATCACAGAAGGTTCTCAACTCACTTACAGAAAACAACTTCCATGCCAGATTCCAAAAGTGGTAGGAATGCTAGGACTCGGGTATTGCTGTACAAAGTAACTATTTCAAAGGAGATGATGTTAAAACTTTGGTAAATAAGTTTTTTTTTTTATTAAACATAACTAGTCTGGGAGCCTTCTGATAGCACCTCATATCTGTGTGTGTGTCTTTGTCTCTATGTTTGTCCCCCAGTCACCACTTGACAACTAGTGTTGGTGATGTGTTCAGCAAAAGAGAATAATAGAATAAGTGCTAGGATTAAAAAATAAGTTCTGGGGTTGATTTGTTCAACTAAAATCCTTCAAGGCAGTTCTCCAGCATGGCTGCAGTCAAATGATTGAAACAAGTAAAAGAATAAAAGAACTAAAGTAACAGGAATGTTACAACTACATAATGAAGATTGGCTATAGGTAATGTTTCAATTGAATTGGTACATGTTTACTATAATAAAAGTATAGACAGGCAAACAACTGGTATCAGGTCAGATTATGAAATTTACATATTTAAACATTGACAAACATTAAGGTATAATTAAATGTTCCAGGTATTACAAGACCACAAGAAATCAATAAAAGATCAGTAGAGAAATGTTTATAGTGATTGTGGTATATGTTGGTAAGTCCAAATTATTTTTATTAGATAGTAGGTAAAGATGGCCATCATAGGTAGAATCAAAAGTTGGGTGAGAAGGTGTACAAGTAGTCCCTTACAGCTGTTTCAAGAATAGATGCACAGGTGGTGCATTTCACTGCAAGCAGTCAGCTGCCAACATTTTAGTGGCAATCTATTCCATCTTCAGAGGAAGAGGTAGTGATAAAATAGATTTCCACTAAAATGGTAGAATGTGACTTCTATATTAATGTTTTGTCAATGTTTCATATATAATTGCCGCAATTCTACCTCATTTCAGTTGTTTGCTTGTTTATATCTTTATTCTATTATATATCATCATCTTCATTTAATGTCCACTTTCCATGCTGGCATGGGTTGTAGGGTTTGATATGGAGCTGGTTACAAGGGAGCTGTCCAGACTTCAATTGTCTGTTGTGGTATGGTTTCTAAAGCTGGATGCACTTCCTAATGCAACCACTTTAAAAAGTGTGCTGAGCAATTTTTATGTGCCACTGGTACAGCTGTGTTTATGGAGCACTAGCACAGGTGCTTTTTAAGTGGCTCTGGCACCTGAAAGGACAAGCCTGTATGTGTGAAAGAAAGCGATTTTACTTAGCTTGATGTATCTTATCAAGTACAACAAATCACCTCATTTTCTGGTCCCTTGTCCTTTCTCAGTGAGTCCCAGCATCCAAAGCTCTTTTCCCACCAATTCACCCCATATCTTCCTGGGTTTACTCTTTCCACAGGTACCCTCCACAATTAGAACTTGGTACTTCTTTAAGCAGCTGACCTCATCCATATGCATCACATGACCAAACCAGCACAGTCTTCTCTCTTGCATACATCTGATATGCCTCTTATACACAGTTTTCCTCTTAAATCATTTACACTCTGCGGTGTATGCACACTGTCATTACCCACCCAGTGGAGCATGCTAGCTTCATTTCTTTTAAGCCTTTGCAAGTCCTCTCTAGTCAAAGCCCAAGTTTCGCTGCCATGTAACATAGCTGTACATACATAAGCATCATATAACATATAATCTGCCTTTCACTCTGAGGAGAGGCCCTTAATTACCAATATATGTGTTGAGTTAAAATATATATATATATTAACTCGACTCCGTCAGTCACAAATGACAACGGGTGCACCTAAGAGGTTCCTCTTCAGGGTATAGGTCTGAGTAGAAAGTCGACTCAATGGTGAATGCACAACCTGGGGTTGTTTTTATGGAAGACCAGCAGTCACCCATGCATACCAGCCTCCACTCTCCATGCCAAGGGAAAGGCAAAGGCTAATACAGCTTGGCACCAGTGACATCGCAACTCATTTCTACAGATGAGTGAACTAGAATAATATGAAATAAAGTGTCTTGCTCAAGAACACAACACACAGCCCGGTCCAAGAATCAAACTCAAAACCTCACAATTGTAAGCTTGATGCTCTAACCACTGAGCTATGTGCTTTCACTATATATATATATATATATATATATATATATATATATATATATATACTTGTCTGTCTCCTGTCAGAGCTTGGTCCTCTGCATTTGCCAACTCACCTCATTTAGGCTTAACAGCCATTCCTGTTTGTTTTCGCTGTCCTGCTTTTGTTACCAACTTTGACCTTCTGCAAAATCCCAAATTTTATTTAATTTGCTTTTCGAGAGCAACTGTTTTGTCGAAGACATATCTTGTCATGAATTGCTCAAAACACAGAGTAGGAAAAAAACGACAACTGATGAAGGGTGGTATTTTTATGTTGCTTGTCTCGTTTTCCATTTGTTTCTTTCGTTGTTCACAAAAAAGTCTGAATTCCATGTTTTCATATTTCGTATTTCTTGTTATTTATGTTCTGTGATGTCCTGTACCCATATATGCATATGTATATACATATATATGTAAGTATGTACATATATGCATGTATATATGCATGCATATATATATATATATATATTATTTATATTATATATATGTATGTATGTAGGTATATGTGTGTGTGTGTGTGTGTGTGTGTGTATTTATATGTATATTAAAAATTATTGCCAGCATTTAGGCTGTAATTTTTCATTGCTTTATAAATACATGTTCTTCTAGCATAATTGCATTTCATCTTATAACTCTACATTACACTTTTCATTATTGATGTTGGAGCTTCTGTCATGTTGTATGTCTTGCCAACATTCTTCCCACATACATGCCATATGTATACTTATGCATATACACTATAGGAATATATGATACATTTTTTTTATATATCCAACTATTGTAAAACATGCTATATTAAAGATAACATGTTCACACAAGTGTGTGTGTATCAGTGGCATGCAATTGAGACATGCTAGTCATGCACTGCATGTCTGTTGATTTTTATATAACTCAAAAATCAATTTAAGAAGGTAATGTATTTATAACCACATTGAAAAGTTGTCCAAATCATTGGAAACTGAGCTAAAATAGTTACTTTGTTTCAAAGGAAACCCATCCAGATTGGTACTTCACTGTTTCCATTTTGCTTCGACTAGGCATGCTTAAAGAAGTCCTCCCCCGCTTCCTACCTTTCAATAACAATGATTTCAGTCCTGCAAGATTCTTTTTTATCTCAGTAAAATAACTATGGAAGGCATGCTTTCAGAAAAACACATGTTTTGGCTACCCCTCCCTTTCTATCAGTTCTTCCTTATCGACAATTCTTTGTAATTGATGTCTCTAACGCGAATGGGTTTGACTTTTTGACCCATAAAAATTCTGACCAAAACATATCAACAATCCCATAATTCTTAATTAGTCAGCTCAAATGTTGCCGTGACTTTGGAATATCTATTTCGCTCTGTCATAAGTTTTGAAATTATTATCATTAACCATCTTCTCTGTACTGAATAAAAAAAATTCTGAAATCAGAAATATAGTATAGCAAATTAACCTTTCATTGATTTATTAAAATTATCTTTCCATTTTGTTGAAACTGATTTACAATTCACAATTGCAGTAATATGAGGTATACTGTGACAAAGTGAAATTAAAGTGTTCATTGTTTTTATTTTTGAGGCTTATTTTTTTTTACAACTGAAAGTGTTTTTTTTTCTACAAAATGAAAATTGAAAGTTACAAAAATATGAGAGCAGAAATAACAACCAAATCTCCAACAAAGTCTTTTTTGCAACTGAAAGTATTTTATCTACAAAATGAAACTTGAAAGTTACAAAAAATATGTGTACAGAAATAAGTCAAACGTCCAATAAACTCTTTTTTACAACTTTGTCACAGTATACCTCATTTTACTGCGGGATATTTCTCTGAAAGAAATCGTTGCAGAAAGGTGAGTAGATTGATTACATATTTCTTTCATTATTTTATCACACTTTTTTCACCCAACAAATTCCTGTGAGATTTGGCTGTTGTTTCTAGCATGTGGATAGCCTGCTTGAAGGCCGTAGAATCAGGAGAGGAGGGGGATTGAGGCAAATTCTTTTTTTTTTTGCAAAATTGAAATTTTACAAACAATTTTTTTTCCGAACTGGAATCTGCATTGCTGAAAATGTGGGTTTCCATAAAAAAAATTTTTTTTAAGGATGGGGGAGGGCGAGGTTATGTCTCCGCCATGTGTGCCAAGAATTTTATTGCATGACCAAGCTCAGAAGTCACCGCACACCACTGGTGTGTATGTATATATATATATATATATATATATATGTATAAGGGTGAAAAGGAACACACGAGTTGATATATATGAAAAAACAAGTCAAAAATAGAAAATGCTAAAATAATTTTATAGTGAACATTTCAGTACCGGTTTCGGTCATTTTGAGACCTTTTCAACTGTAACGATTAAATAATTAAATTTAGAAAAATTAGAAGAAAAGTTTTTTTAAAAGAATATTTCTATAGTAGTGTTCAGATTTAAGTGGCATTCTGCCTTTCTCTGACTCCCTAGTTTGCACTTGTGTGTCGGAGGTCGTTGTGAGTTCTTGGAAGGGTAGTAGAGGAAGAAGGCTGGTGGGGAAAGGGGGATGGGAGAATCTGGGAGTGCCCTGATGGTTGTATTTTGAATGGTCAGTGGCGGCTGGCAGTCTCAGTTCAATTCAGGAGAATATTTATATTGACAGGCTTGTTTATAGAATTAGCGTAGGTTTATAGAATTAGCGTAGGTGTTATACTAAAAAACATTATTGACAAAGTTAAGGGGTAGGGGTGGAGAAGTAGAAGAAGAAGAAGAAGAAGGAGAAGGAGAAGGAGAAGATGACGATGATGGTGGTGGTGGTGATGATTATGACGACGATGATGATGATAATGATGATGATGAAGAAGAAGGAGGAGAAGGAGAAGATGGTGGTGATGATGGTGGTGATGATGATGACGACGATGATGATGATAATGATGATGATGAAGAAGAAGAGGAAGAAGAAGAAGAAGAAAAAAAACAGAGAAGGGGGAATATGAATGGGTGTAAGTATAGCTATGAAGGGGCTGATTAGTAATGGATTCTATGGAGTGTAATATTTGTGTGTGTATATATATTTTTTTCTTTTATTCTAAAGTTGAGGTATATTAATTGTTTGTCGTAGACCCGTTTAGAAGTGGCTTGTATTTTGTAATAAAGAGATTTTCTTTACTTATTCGTTGTCTCGAGGTTGTATCGTCCCTAAATTGGTAGAGGGGGAAAATTCTGAAGTTTGGTGTTTTTTTGTTGGCGCAAGTATCTATGTGTTGGCTAAAAGCTATTTTTCTGTTTTGGGGAATTTTTATCTGGGATCTGTGCAGGGCCATTCGTTTACGCAAACCATTTTTTTTTTGGCCTATGTACTGCTTGACACCCGGAGCAGGTTAGTGAGTATATTAGGTTCTCCGAAGCACATGTGAAGTTGCTTTTCACTGTAAACCGTTGTCCCTGCTTGAAGGAGAACTGATCCCTCAATTAGATAGTCGCATATCCCGCAATTGGGTCTTCCACATTTTTTTACTGTATATATATTATATATATATATATATATATATATATATGTATAAGGGTGAAAAGGAACACACGAGTTGATATATATGAAAAAACAAGTCAAAATAGAAAATGCTAAAATAATTTTATAAAGAACATTTCAGTACCGGTTTCGGTCATTTTGAGACCTTTTCAACTGTAACGATTAAATAATTAATTTTAGAAAAATTAAAAGAAAAGTTTTTTTAAAGGAATATTTGTATAGTGTTCAAATATAAGTGGCATTCTGCCTTTCTCTGTCTCCCTTGTTTGCACTTGTGTGTTCCAGGCGGTTGTGAATTCTTGGTAGGGTAGAAGAAGAAGAAGGTTGATGAGGAGAGGGGGTGGAAAAATTTGGGAGTGCCTTGATGGTCGTATTTTGAATGGTCAGTGGCGGCTAGCAGTTGCAGTTCAATTCAGGAGAATATTTCTATTGAAAGGTTTGTTTATGGAATTTGCGTAGGTGTTATACTAAAAAGCATTAGTGATAAAGTTAAGAGGTAGAAGGTGGAGACGAGAAGAAGAAGAGAAGAGAAGAAGAAGATGACGATGTTGATGATGATGATGATGATGAAGAAGAAGAAGAAGGAGAAGGAGAAGAAGATGATGATGATGATGGTGATGATGATGACGACGATGATGATGATAATGATGATGATGAAGAAGAAGAGGAAGAAGAAGAAAAAAAAAGAGAAGGGAGAATATGAATGGGTGAAAGTAGTGAGGTGTTGTATGACTTGAAGTTGGCACGTTATGGATTATAGCTGTGATTGGGGCTGATTTGTAATGGATTCTTTGGAATGTAATATTTGTGTGTGTATTTCTTCTATTCTAAAGTTGAGGTATATTAATCGTTTGTCGTAGACCCGTTAAGAAGTGGCCTGTATTTTGTAATAAAGAGAGTTTCTTTACTTATTCGTTGTCTCGAGGTTGTATCGTCCCTAAATTGGTAGAGGGGGAAAATCCTGAAGCCTGGTGTTTTGTTGTTGGCGCAAGTATCTATGTGTTGGCTGAAAGCTATTTTTCTGTTTTGGGGAATTTTTATCTGGGATTTGTGCAGGGACATTCTTTTACGCAAACTATTTTTTGTTTGGCCTATGTACTGCTCTTGACACCCGGAGCAGGTTAGTAAGTATATTAGGTTCTCTGAAG